>NC_092066.1:580000-790000 GCF_039877785.1 Chaetodon trifascialis | reverse complement strand
TGCCCTTTGACCTTCAGAGCTCCTCAGACGCTGAGTCATCGTGTGCCAGCTGGTTTTTAATCTTTTGATTGATCACAAATTTGTTGGAGAGTTTGTTTCAGTAAAATAAAACATCAGCTCAGGTGGGTCCTCAGCTGGTCCGGTCTTAAAGAGGGTCAGAATCTCACTGATGGAAGCAAAACTGCTGCATTCATTATCTGACTGAAGTGAAAGTAAAAAAAAATCCATGACAGCTGTCACATCCGGAAGCTCTCCGATGATACAGCCATGGTTGGACGGGCGTCACAAGGGACCGAGCAGGAGCAGGAGGACGTCAGGAAGTCAACTGGTGTGGACTGAAGCACCTGCACAGAAACACCTGCGAGACAGAGGTGATAGACCTCTGAAGGACGGCACCACAGTCCACACCGCTGACCGTCCAGGGCGAGGACGCTGACATCATGAGGGAGTACAAATAACTCAGTGTTCACCTCAACATCTTATCTTATCTTATCTTATCTTATCTTATCTTATCTTATCTTATCTTATCTTATCTTATCCAAATTCACCACTTGTACACTGAAAAATGCACTGCATATTTCAGCTTATATGTGGCACATGTTTCTCAGTGAAGTCGTGTTTAATCAGGTTAACTTTGCCTAAATGAAACCTGTGAAATGAGGGTGTGATCTGCTGTGTGTCCCGCGGACGATAAAGTGAAGACACCAAAGACAGAAGAGGGAAAGTTCGTCCAGGAGCTGCTGAGTTTCGTCCTTTCTGTCCACTGTTTGTACTTTCTGCTGTGAAATGTATTAGGTCTTATCATTGAGAAACACGTCCATGTTGGGCCTCTGTTGCCTCCATGTTCCCATCAGGTATGATGAAGAAAACACAGTAAAGACAGCCTCATCGTATTTTCACAGTTGGTTTTCTATACGTTAGTTCATAAAACGCTCCATGTGAGCTCAACATAAACTAAAACCATGTGGATTTAAACTCGGGACGCAGCAGGACATAAGATGTAGGACGTGACCCGGTGACACTGACCTCGTGGCTGTGTGACGACTGTAACGGTGATGGAAAAACATTTGTTTGTTTGTTGGTTTTGTTTGCTGTTTCCTGCAGCTTCACCGCCGGCAGGAAGTCAGCAGCAGAATGTGCACGAGGTGAAAAACAAAAGCAAACAGAAACGAGGCCGCGGCGGCGAGAAGCTCTGTGGGCGGAATGTGACAAACATCCGTCAGCAGAGAAGAAGAAAAACACCGCCTCACGATGTTTCCGACGCGTGGTGGAAAAAAAGCTGCAGCTTTCAAAACTGTCATGAACTGATAAGAAAATAATAATAAAACACGTGTGAGGAATATTTATGTACTTTGATGTGATAATTTTACCATACTGTCCGTCGTTATCGGCTCATTCAGCAGCTCCACCCCTGATGGTCCAGTTAAAGACGTTGAACGAACAGATCTGCTTACAGCTCCATCATCGTCTGTATGAACCGTCTGCTGCGTGTTTATACGCTCAACACACGTGATAAATAAAGTAGGCAAATATATAAACATAACAAAGATTTCCTGCTGTCTCCTACAGAAGCATCACAACTGTCCACATACTTCTGGCCATATACTGTGTTAATGATCATCTAAAACGCAACAAACAAAACTGCTTCTGTTGATTTGTTGTCATGTATTTTTATTGAATATCAGGTGTTCCAGATGTAACTGTGATGTCACATTCATGTTTGGTCATTGTGCAGCGCTTACAGGTGTTCAGTGTGACATCGTTAATCATCACAGGCCAGTGTCGTGTTTCCATTTGTCAATAAAGACCTCGTGGTGTATTTCTGAAGTGCATCTGGTTTAATAGGATTTCTGAGAGAAGTTTGATTGCGACACACTGAATCACTGATGAGCTTCTTGTTTTCTGAATCAGTGTTGACTTGTTCACTGATGTGCACGAGCTGCCAGCTTCACAGGATGAAACGCTTGGTTCTTTGTTGTTTTCTGGAAGGAGGCGGTTTGTCGTCTTTCCTCGACTTCAGAGGTCAAAGGTCAGGATCTGGAGGGACTCCTGCTGTTGCTCGTGGACACTTTGGCAGCCTGGAGGTTTGACGGCGGCTGTTGGGGGTTAAGGACAGCCTCTGTGTGGACAGACAAACGGACACAGACGTCTGTGTTTTCCTCATTTCTGCAGGTGAGTTTGAAGGTGACAGGAGCAGAAATTCAAGCTGAACTTTACTGAAGTCCAGGATGTTAAAACACATCTGAAGAAATGTGACTGCACTGAAAGGTCGTGTTCTAAATGATGTCTGATGAAAACTGTTTTTTATTCAATTTCAAGGAAAATGAGACGAGGCCTTAATTCATTTTACAGACCTGCGCCTCGTGGAGCTGGACAGAAGCCGGAGAGTCCAGCCGTTATCAGAGATGAGCGTCCTCTGCTGCTGACTGCAGGTTTACAGGGGACAACAGGAGTCGTGTGTCCTGCAGGGGGCGTCCTGAACGCCTTCCTGGATGTTTGCTTGATGGGACACCAGCACCATCCGGTGGCCGTTTCATGAACTGTTACACATAATTCAACAAGTCCAGAAATGAGGCAGGTCATTTCTCATGTTGTGGAGGAAGAAATCATGGTTTTATCAGCACTTATTATAAATAATCAAATGAAACTCTCACCTGGTTTGACTTTTGAAGTTACTTAAGACAAAGCCTGAATATCCCTGCTGCCACCATTACAAACAGCCTGTTAGCACGATGGTCATTTTGAATGGAGCGACCTCACTTACAGTGACATGAGAGTGAAATGAGTCCTGAAACTGCAGATAATATGTTTGCTTTTCCAGCAAATGAAGGTTTTACAGTCAGATACCTTATTAAGAAAGGACCTGAAATGTTAGATAAGACCTGTTAACTGGAGATTCTGACCGGCTCTGTCTTGATGTAGTTTGCAGTGTTTGTGTTGCTGTTCGCAGGAGTTTGTGAACATTGTTCAGCAGGTAAAGAGCACCACGGACTATAGAACCACCTATTCACATTTCCTATCCTTTTTGAACGTCTGCCATGGCCTGATGAGCCTCCACAGACTGGCCCCCGGTAAAAAAAAAAGGCTTCCAGGCCCCTGTTAACCTCCCCTCAGTCTTTAAGCAGTGTGAACATGGCCCAGGTTTACTGTAGTGATTACATGTTCCACAGGGCCTTGAAACCAGGCAGTAGCAGAGCTCAGGCCTGGATTCTGTCAGTTGATTCTGTCCTTCAGACCAGCTGGCACACTGAGCTGTGGGTTCTGGAGCTGCTTCCCAGCCTGCCTGCTTGGTGGTCCAGCCTCAGTTTCAGCTCAGGTTGTCCTGTGGACGTAAAGCAGTGGTCATATGAAACGGTGCTGCTCTCTGCTGGCAGCTCACAGTCAGATGATAACAGGAGTCATGTGTCCTGTAGGTGGCGTACTTCAGGCTTCCTGTCCACTCTTTGATGGGACACCAGCACCAGACACTTTTCACTGGAACTGTTCCACACAAGCTCTTTGTGTGATCAAGTGTTTCAGGTCAACAGTTACAGAAAACACTCTAAACGTCAGACTGAAACAGATTCAGTCTGTGATGTTTGTAAGAAACTTCTTTGACTTGGCTCAATATAATAGTTTTACAGTGAGATTCAGGAGTAAGTTCAGAAGTGCAGGAACAAAAGAAAAAGAGCAATGAAAACAACAAACTGCTTCTCTTCTGTTTATTTCATTCGCTATATAGAATTCTGCATCAGCATGTAAAAATGCCAGAAAATAAAATATATCAAAAAGAAAAAGATAGTACAAATGAGAAAGTCTGGGAGAATCAGTTCATTAAGGTTTGGTTCAGTTGACTCAAGACAAATAAGATTCACAGAGGAGTTCGCAGCTCTGCTGAAGTGGCGTGTTGTTTTTAAGACGACAGTTATTCATCAATGACAATGAACTGTACGTGTTCACATACATACACAGATACATATATACACATATATTTAACTTTTGATTGGCTTCATTTTCATCAACCCTCAGATTATTTAATAAACTATCTGAATCCAGAAATAAATGACAACATAGATGTGATTATATACATATAAATAAAGATATTAAAAAGTGGCTACGATCCACAACAACAATAATACTACTAATAATACCATTAATACTACTATTGCGACTACCACTACTTATTATAGTAACAATAATAACAGTCACTTTATCATCATCATTATCATTTCTATGAATACTACTACTACTACTACTACTACTATGAATAATAGTATTATTGTTATTATCACGTATCAACCTTTTATTTAGACTCAAGTCCATTAAGAAAGACAAACAAACATATTTAAAAAAGACAGTCATACCAGTGTTTCCACATTGCAGACTGGTATCTAACAGCACTGAAAGCAGGGTTAGTCAACATCATTAAAATGGCATTACAGGAACTGTTAAGTCGACATATAAATTTGAACATCAACCGTCTCTAAAGAGCATGAAAAGTGACAACTTGTACTTTACAGAAGAGTTCACTTGCACTATACCATCTTGGTTTGCCAAGCAAGATACGCAGACAATCATTATGCAACGTGAAGTTTGCTGGCCTTTTTAAATTTAAACCATAAGGGTGCAGTTTAAAAAGGGGTACAGTAAGACCTAAAGAGATCCACTTTAACCCACTTTAATTATGACTATTATTAACATAAGTACACCGTCTCGTGAACAGACAATAAATAATGAGAACAACTCAGGAATCGTTTAAATGATTTTTTAAATCTACGATAAGAAATGTTGTCGGAAGTCTTAATCGTGACGTGATTGGCTGAACTGACGTCGCGAGCGTCACCGTCTGTCAGTCACGTCAACGTCCGTCGGTGACGCAGACGCTGAAGTTTGAAGCGTTCAAACCGAGCCGCGGAGAGGAAGAGGAGGCCGCCGAGGAAGAAATCCTTGTTTGAGAATTTGCAAGAAGTCAGGAAAACGGCTGAAAATGAGGAACCGGGTTTTGGAAAGTGGATTTCACGACAGGTTGGTCGTTGGCACTTTGAAGGTGAAGTTCGGTGAGGGGGCGTTGTTCTGCCGTTCAGAAAAACGCAAATCTGGACGTTTTTTAGCTTTTAATGTTTCGACACTTCAGCGCATTTTCATCAGGAAAGAGTTCAGAGTTGCTTTGCCACCTAAACGAGACACATCCAGCAACTTAGCTAACGTTACCACAACTGTCAGGCTAACCCAGACCACGCTAACAAGAGCTAGCTAACGCTGCACCGCCGAGGGCGGCTGATGTAACAGTGACGTGTCGGTCGAACGAAACGGCTCATATGGGGGGGTGGGTGGGGTGGGGGGGGTGGTGGTTAATGAGTGACCGCAGGAAATGCAGTAAAATTTGACCTAAAGCATGTTTTGTACGTTAGTAATTAATTTTACACATAATTTTACATTATTGGTAATAATGGTATTGGCATTTTATGGTAATAAATTAATGTCAGCAACAAAAAATCTGAGGAACCACTTGGGAGCCGAAAGAGTCGGCTGTGAGAACCAGCTCTCTGAAATGAGTCAGGTAGGTAAGAAAGGTAAGAAAGATCAGCTCATGCTGTTGTAGGTCTCGTGAAAATGTCACAGGCTTGCAGGTCTTGTGGCTTTGTGAGAAATCTCCTGTAAAGTGCTCTTCAGACTCTCATTTTTCTAGTGGTTTCACTGCCATATAAATATTGATAAATGATGATGTTAGAGAGAGATTAGAGATTAAGCTGTGCGAGTTAACATTAATCCCTTAAAGTTCCCAGTCACAGTTCTCTCCACCTGTTCAAAGTTAGAACTGCTTGGTGTTAAAGGTGTAATGTGTAGTAACCTGTCCCTCCAAACAAATCACCACACTAACCGCTAACTGCTTCTCGCTGTACTCTTCGCTGTAGCTACGTCTGCCTGTAGCTTCTAGCTGCCGTTAGCTAGATACCTCTGCAGCCAGTGGCCCCCATTAGTCGGGGTGGGAAAAAGTGATTCAGTTAATTATCGTGCATCTTAACCACTGACCAGCTACATCAGCCTTAAGAGTCATCGCTCAATCACAAAATTCACTATGGGTTTAAATATACAGCCACCACTAGGTGGAGACATCGGCTGTCAGGAGAGATTGTAGCACGTAAAGCAGCATGTATGTCAGGAGCCAGGAGAGGGCAGCACATGTACAGTGCACAGGCACAGCTGAATGAGTGACTTACTGAAGAAAGTATGTATTTTCCATTCATTCTGTTGTACATTTTATTTACCACATTTATGTACAGTCAAGTCCAGGGTTTTGAAGGGACAGATTTCAAGTTCAGATTGTTGGGGTCTACTCCACGAACAACAGAAACCGGCCTCAGCGGCCTCCCAGTGAACACCGGCAGATCCGACCGAACGCAGCCTCCAACCAGGATTCTGTGTTCAGGGACAATGACGACACGACAGGTCCGGACAGGTGAGCTGTGAGTAAGGTCCATCGTTAGTGGCTCTACACAAGCAGCTAAATATGAGCCGGCAACACCGGGAATTATTAGATAGATAGATAGATAGATAGATAGATAGATAGATAGATAGATAGATAGATAGATAGATAGATAGATATGTGTATGTGTGATAACAGGAATAACATACAACATTATCAGATTAGTACTTAAATGTTATTTTTACCTGTGTGCTTTTACTATATAACTATGAAAAAGCTTTTTCGCAATGTGATTTGCAGATTAGATGACGACACAAAATGGACAGTTTCACTGCTAAATGTACCATTTGTTGTCCTTTTTTGTGGCCAGATTTATCAAGCCAAGTTATAACTGTTACTCCTGATTTCTTCTGCTGACTAGAAGCACAAGGATTTGGACATTTTTGCTTTTCCCATTTTGACATTTCTGCTCGATCTAGCCTGTATGGATTATTGAGTTCTTGTTTTGCTGGATGGCTGTGATCTTCAGGCCTCAGATGGTTCTGCATTGAAAACAGAATCGATTCTGTCGTCGAGGTCACTGCATGGACTCAGGAACTCTCCAGAAACCATCGTTTGTGATCACAGTTCATCGTTGCAGCCACAAATGAAGCTGAAGCTCTACCATTCAAAGAGGAAACCAAATGGAAACCAGATCCAGAAACACCACCACCTCATCTGGTCTGTGCTCATTTAAGATGGACTGAAGTGGAAAGCTGTCCTGTGGTCTGACGAGTCAACTTTTGAAATTCTTTTTGGAAATCATGGACGCCAGGTCCTCCAGGCTGAAGAGGAGAGGGACCGGCGGCTCGTTATCAGTGCAAAGTTAAAAAACTAACATCTGCTATGGTACGAGGGGGCATCAGTGCACATGGCTAACCGGCACATTTCTGAAGGCTCCATTAATGCTTTACCATGTATTCAGATTTTGGAGCCACATGCTGCCAAGTAGACTTCTTTTTCAGGGAAGGTCTTGCTTATTTCAGCCACATTCAAACCACATTCTGCTCATATTCCATCAACGTGGCTCCGGCTGCCTGTCTGCAGTCCTGACTGTCACCCAGCACTATGAACCTTAAATACGACTAAGGACAGCCTGAAATGTTGTGCAGCTGAAATCACACACCAAGGAAGAATGGGGAAACATTCCTCTTTCAGAATGACAGCAGTTTGTCTGAGGTGATGCAGCAGAGAGCCAAACATGAGCCTGAACAACTTCATTCAAACGTGTCGCTGCATCAAATTCTAAATGAGAGAATCATTTTCACTTTCAACTTTTGATACGTTTTCTTTGTGCTGTTCTTCAATTAAACATTAAGTTTCAGTGTTTCGCAAATCATCACATTCTGTTTCCATTTACATTTTACACAAAGTCCCAACATTTTTTGGAAACAGGATTGAACAAAATCAAACAGAAGTTGACGGCTGGGCCATTGTAAGGTAAGAAAATGAGTTTGTACACTTGTTGTATTTCTTGTGGAAAATGCTAGCAGTAAAGTACCATTCTGTAACAGAGCTGATTGATTGATTGATTGATTGATTGATTGATTTGATTTCATGACCACACAGCCAGGCTGGTGAAATTTGCTTTCAGCACAGCATGGAACAGGTTCCAACATTACATTAAACATTTGAACATTGAACATACAGTATAACATAAACAGACGTACAGACAGACACAGTACATGATACATGAGGGTCCTGCTTAGTCCTTAGCATTCAGTGTGTTTATTGCAATGGGAATGAAACTGTTCCTGAAAACGGATAACATCGGCGTCTGAAAGGCTCTGTTATGTTCAGGATCATATTCATGTCCAAATGGTATTTAATGGACGAGAGTACTTTGACGAGGCTGCTCTTGGTTATGTTGTGGGAACGCTGTTGACACACCCCAAGTGTCATGGTTGTGCCTGCAGGTTGGATTTGACTTGTAATGTGTGCAATTTCCATTATTCTTCAGATGTAAATGTTAGTCACTGCTGGCTGGTGACTGTAGTGGGTTTTGTCAAGTTTATACATGAATGTTGCTTTCTTTTTCCCACCTTGTTTTATTTTCTGTATCCATGTTAAATTGGTTCGCAGGGTTGGTTCAGTTCCTACAGGCGATGTGCTTGCTAGCTTGTTTTGCCTGCAGAGGTTGAAGGTTTATGATTCAGCTCTGGCTACAAGCAGTGATTTCAACTGTGTGTTGAGGTGGACGATAATGAATGTGAAGGTAAAATGGACCGCAACAGGACATGAAATATTGACAATATGATAGATAAATGCCTTGTTTCCTCTCCCGGACCTTGCTTTTGTCTTTTGCTATGCTTGGACTCTGCTCCCTTTTGTGGACTTTGTTTGATTTTGGTTTGGACTTAATCAGTTATTGAACTTCACCAGTTCTTCCTTATGGTCTGCATTTTGGCTTCGCTTCCTGTCTTTTCCTGACCCCAGTTCAGCAATATCACACTTCCACAGAGACATTGGTTTATAGTTTGATCCCTGTCCTGTCATCACTGAAAATGTCCCGGGGAAATGATCTCGAGAAGAGACTGGGAGCCTGTTGTATTGCTTTCAAACTCTGTGACCAAACTGTTGATAGCTATAATCAGCAGTCACTCCAGGCTCGCTCATGTTGGATAGTTTAGGAAGGTTAGGTGTGTGAAAGCTGTGAAAAACATGGAGCAGCACTAACTTGCAGTCTGCAGCAGCGTTGAAGCAGAGATGGACTAAAGTCAGCCACTTTATAATGTGTCCTGTCAAGATACTTTGTATCTGGAAAAGTTAACAAGAACGACGTGCAGGAATTTTTAGCTTCCCTTCAGAAACAGTCATTTCTGAGCTTTTTGTTCCAGAGTGTCGCAGGTTTGAGGGAGTTCATGGCTGCCTCACCTGCATGCACCGCCCTCACCACGTTTGTCATTTATCAAATGGAAATATTCCAGATGTGTTGTTCCTTATTTTCTTCTCATTTCCCTCATGTCCAGCCTCATATCTTATCCTTCTGACTAGTGAAAAACACATTGGAAAACAATGCTGAATCTAGATATTGTAAAAATATAGTTCTACAGTTCATGGGGTAAGCAGTACAAGAAAATACACGTTATGAGAAGTTGTACGTTTTAGAATTTTCTTTTGTCCATTTCGTATCTGAATATCTTTAACATCTTATTTAACCTTTGTTGGCAATCTTGCAGATCGATGAGCAGGACTGTTTTGTGGCAGCACATTTTTATATTTTCAATGCATCAACTGCCTTAATTTAAGAGATGTTTAATTTACAGGGAAACAGTCATTCATGTCAGGTTATTTCAGTTTTACAACTTCACAATTGATGTTTTAGAGAATTTATTACATCACTAAATGTATTGATATCTATTACTCTGATAGAAGATTGTATCTGTCCTGACTGGAACAGACAAGAATGAGCAGAATTAGTGTCCATCAGGAAGAAGTTAAGAGGAGGACCAGTGGAAAATTGGTCAGGTGGCTGAATGAGTGGGCAGCAATCAAGCACCGTTACTTCATCTGCCGTTGTTTCACTTAATGTCATCAATAAGGCAGTAAAATGAAACTGAACAAGGACAAACAGGTTAGACGGTGTTTTGAAATGAAAAACTATTTAACATCTTAGAAGTCTACCTGAAAAGTAATAGCCAAAAACTCTTGTAAACAACAGAATGTAAAATTTTCTCACTGTTCATACTGTTAAAGTTGAGCACCGGAGTGGTCCTCAAGATGGCGCTGTTCAATAAAAGGAGAAGCTGAAGCATGTGATTCTTAGTGACGAGCTGTCAGGTTTTTGTACAGAGTTTTGCTGTTTCCTGTCACTGTGGGCCTCACAGCACAGTAGTACAGAGCAGAGTCAGACACTGCAGCAGAGGAGATCTGCAGATCCATTTGGGTTTGATCCTCACTCACTTTAACAGACAGTCTGGAGTCTGGATTAGATATTAGATTTCCTGTTCCATAGTGAGAGATGAGGAACTCTGGTGGTTTTCCTGGATATTGTCGATACCAGAAGAAATAATCTTGACCAGTTGCTTTTCTGGAGTATTTGTAGGACAGAGTCACAGTGCTGTCTTCTAAACTGGACTCTTCATTGTTGACTGGACTGAGTTCTTGACAGCTGACACCTAAACAAAGAGATAACTCTGTTATAGCATGTTGTAAAAGTCTGACTGAATGAATGACAGACAACAAACATCTGACTGAAGCTTTTTGGTGCTGCATGATGGAACATACCTGTTAGAATGGAAAGAAACAGGAGAGCAAACACACAATGATGCAGAGACAGCATGTTGAATAAAGGTAATGTTTGTGGTTTGTGTGTTGAACTATGCTGAATATGGAAGCTCCTCTCTCTTCTATAGTTCAGTAACAGCTCAGCTCCTCCCTCAATCTCTCCGTCTCCTCTTAGATCTGGATTTCCTCTTCTCTCTGTTTCTCCTCCTCTACCTTCAGCTCCAGTTGCCTCAAACAGAGGAACATGTTTGCAGTCAAAGTCCTTCAGAGCACCACAGGAAAATCGTTTGATCCACATCATGTCATCCACAATAAGTACAGTAATCAACGTCTACTGATTCTAAGTTTTGGATTGATATTTACTCTAAGTGAGAAATATTTAGATGTTCTGGTCATTTGTATGAATCAGCAGTGAAGTGAGAGCAGAACACAGACTGGCTCTTCATAAACAAAGACATTGACTCACTGCTGGATGCTGAGATCAAGTTCATTCAGTTCCATAAACAGATCACAATCACAATGTGTTTACAGACACACATTATCAACAAGGGTCTTACTGTGTGCCCATACATGCAATAAAAATTATGTTTGGAAACTCTGAGAAGAGGCAGTTCAGAGACTGCATTCCCTCTTCATGGAAAGACGGGAATACAACAGTAGTCTTATGTGCATAACCCGAACCCCAAGTCCTATACAAGGCTTGATCATCCATATGGAAAGACTGGTGATATAGTTATGTAATACAGATATAGCCACAAGTAGCAATTCAGCCTTTTTGTGCCCAACAGAAGGAAGCTGCTCAGTGGGCCAAAATGAAAGCTTTCAGAGGTGAGCAAAGGCTCATCTGAGCCACTTTAATTTAGCTTAAGCAGTGCGACAAATCACACATTTGTTTCATCATCATAAGCCCCCCCCATCTGATTTTAATGATACTGTATTTTCAGGAGCTAATACTTATTCTTAGTTAGTGCTTAATATTTGCCCCCAGACTATGCACATTGAAACTGGTGAAATTCTGTCCATTGGGTTCTCAGGTTGATATGTTTCATGTATGTGTACTCCCTATTGGTCGAGTGCAAAATGCTCGTTGGGCATCAGACCTGGCACGGTGGAAACACTGTCGCCTCACAGCTAGAAGGTCCCGGGTTCGAATCCCGCTGTGGGCCCTGGTGGCGTGTCCTCCACCATGTCTTCAGTGCCTGCTGCTTGAGGAAAAAAGGCCTTTCTGTGTGGAATTTGCATGTTCTCCCACATGTTCACCTGGGGTATCCTCCATAAGATTAAACCCCCCTCTAAAAACATGTAAGAAGATCACCACCTGACCAACGGTGACAGAAGAAACTGGGTCCCTGGGCGCCGGTCGGCTGGCAGCCCACCGCTCCTGGTCTGCTGCGGAGGAAGGACGACCAGGATGGGTTAAACGCTGAGGACAAATTTCACCAGTTGCGTGGCGTGTGAGAGCATGAATGTAGTTTGTCCCTCCGATTCTTCTTCTTCTTCTGTTCTTCTTCTTCTGACCTGTTGATCCATCTCATTTTTTCAAGGGATTCTCTTGTATTCTATCCTTTTTTCTTGCTGTCCAGTGTTTTCCCTTTGATTTGCCTGTGTTTTTTTTAATTTATTTTGTATTTATTTACTCATTTCATTATTTGGTTTAATGTTGCCTGTAATGTCGACGGGAGGCAGAACCACAGGCAGGTGATGGTACATAGAACATCAGCTGTAAAGTTTATTGATGAGGAGTCACTCCAACACCTGCCAATTCAGAATTAGAATCAGAAATCCTTTATTTAGGCCAGGGGGGTAATTGTTTTTGTTGCAGTGCTCCTTACAGGGATAGAATCAGAATAAAATTAAAAAAGAGAGAAAAGAGAGAGAACTATATATATACAAGAAGCAAATAAAAACTAAATATTAATATTGAGAATATATATATAAAACAAAATATACCACAAAATATAGAACAGAATATAAAACAATACATATATACTGAGAAAAAATAAGCAGTATATACAAACGCTTGTGCAAATTAATACAAACGGATGTGCAAACTAAATTTGGCTACTAAAGGATGTGCAAGTTAAATTTGGAAAAAACAGTACAACAATTACACTTACAATTAAAATTATACAAGGAGGAGAGAGAGGAGGAGAAAGAGCAGAATTAATGATAAGAGGAATGAAGTGCCTGCAGAAAAGTCTAAAAGCTTGTGGACGTATCTCACCAAATGGGATGAGGCTTGTGTTTGGAGTAGAAATGTGTATCTCAGTCCCTCGATGCTGAATACCCATTTTGGAGTTGGTCAAGTTTTCTTCATGTTACTGTTTTACTGGCTTTTTGTAGAGGACACGAAATGAACTTTTCTGTCCAATTTCAAGTGAATTGGACTCACAGCGTGAGAGATGTGGCCTTTCCAACATTGACTTTTTGGGCCTTAATTACAGCGCCACCATCTGGCTGAATGAGCTCTGATGTCCGGTTTTAACTTAAATGATTGAGCAGCAGTAGAGAGATGTTGATATCTTCCATTTATTGGTTATGTTTTGAGAACAAAGACTAGAATTGATAGTGAGAGCATATTGGTTTGATTTGTATGTGACGTCCTCAAACCAGTCACCTCCTGATGTCATTTCCTCAGTTGAGCTCAACTAATAAATGTTTCCTCTGTTCACAGGAGCTCTGTCTCTAATCTGCATTGCTTCTTTCTTTGTTGTTGGATTTGTCATCAGTCCAGTGACTCTGGCTCAGACCGTAATGGCTTCATGGTGTGTGACTCCCTCTAGTGGACATTGTGAAGGATTCAGTTGTGTTTGCTCCAAAGGTTTTTGTACAGAGTTTTGGTGTTTCCTGTCACTGTGGGCTGCAGAGCACAGTAGTACACAGCAGAGTCAGACAGCTGAAGCTTCTGGATCTTCAGAGGAACTGATGTCTTGTTGACTCTTGCATCAATTCTCTGTTCCTCTTCATAATTATGTGTTCCTCTGGAGAAACGTCGGAGCACAAGGTTAGGGAAACCATTCACTTCTTGTTTGTACCAGAACAGATAGGGACTTGGGTCACTGGTCTCAAAAGTACAGTCCAGTGTAACTGTGTGTCCTTCAGTAGCAATGACATCTTCTTTTGTCTGGGTCACTCTGTCTTCTCCTTTACACTCTGAGGAAGAAGAGAACATGCAGAGGAAGAGATGAATCAATAAAGATGATTGATTCAAGTTCCGTCATCAGAGTCAGACACACAGACATTCAAGACTTTTCAAAGGAAATGTGATGTTTTATTTCTCACCAAAGCAAAGAGCAGCCAGAATAATCCACAGCCAATGTTCCATCTGTACAACAAGGTTGAAATGAAGAGGAGAAAGTAGGTGATGTTCAACATTCAGTGTGAGAATGCTTCTCTTCACAGCAGCACTTCTTATTGACACAATGGTTGAACACAGTGCACAAGTAGTGCAGCGCCTACTTGATAATGTGGCCCTCTAGTGGAGGTAAAAAGTTGAGTCCAACAGTGTGGAACAAAGGCCTCCAGCAGCTTGTCAGTGTGTCAGCTTGTGTTTTTGTACAGAGTTTTGCTGTTTCCTGTCACTGTGGGCCTCACAGCACAGTAGTACAGAGCAGAGTCAGTCACTGCAGCAGAGGAGATCTGCAGATCCATTTGGGTTTGATCCTCACTCACTTTAACAGACAGTCTGGAGTCTGGATTAGATATTAGATTTCCTGTTCCTGAGTGAGAGATGAGGAACTCTGGTGGTTTTCCTGGATATTGTCGATACCAGAAGAAATAATCTCCAGCAGCTGCTTTTTTGGAGTATTTGTAGGACAGAGTCACAGTGCTGTCTTCTAAACTGGACTCTTCATTGTTGACTGGACTGAGTTCTTGACAGCTGACACCTAAACAAAGAGATAACTCTGTTATAGCATGTTGTAAAAGTCTGACTGAATGAATGACAGACAACAAACATTTGACTGAAGCTTTTTGGTGCTGCATGATGGAACATACCTGTTAGAATGGAAAGAAACAGGAGAGCAAACACACAATGATGCAGAGACAGCATGTTGAATAAAGGTAATGTTTGTGGTTTGTGTGTTGAACTCTGCTGAATATGGAAGCTCCTCTCTCTTCTATAGTTCAGTAACAGCTCAGCTCCTCCCTCAATCTCTCCGTCTCCTCTTAGATCTGGATTTCCTCTTCTCTCTGTTTCTCCTCCTCCTGGTTAACAGACTGCTAGCAGCACTTTGTTCCAGCTGGAGGTGAGAAGGTTTTTCTCTGTTTCTGTTGTTCCTTTATGAGAGGAGTTACAGAAAGGACGCTGCATTGATTTACAGGATGGATCACATTTTCAGGGTCTGCAAACAAGAGATGGACTTGTTTTATATTCCTGAAGTGACGACATTATTTCATCACTGTAAACCTGAAGTCTGATAATAATGAAAGAACAGATCAGCATCAAATATTATTCCAGATTATGAGCAGGACGCTTAACATCAGCAAACAATTTTGCAAGTTTGAATTTGATCCATTTGACAGAAATTTGACGAAAATTTCATGGATCTCCGTTCTAGACTCTGTCAGCTGTAGGAAGGTCTGGAACACCAACACTTCACATATAATAAACAATATGGACAACCTGATTATGGACACCTAGTACGCAGTTCCAGTGAATCTGTCTCTTCACTGATCTAAATTAATGCGCAGACTATGTCTGAAATGAGTAACCATAGGAAGAGGGATGTAGTCACAGCCTCTGTTTACAGCTCAACTCCACATGTTAACATGTAATTACAACGAGTGACTTCAACATTTCTTTGATCTGTTTAGAGACTTTGGCATTAACATGGAAACCATGGAGTTATGGCTTGTGAAAACCTTTAGATTTGATTTCAAATATGAATAAATAACATTCAACCTGCACAACTCCTCCCTCTGAATGGCCCTTGGACTTTTAACTTATCTGTTACATATTTGACTTAACTTGCACATCCGTTACTTTGTAATCCATTTGTAATTCTTTGCACATCCTTTGCACACCCATTTGTATATACTGTTTATTTTTCCTCAGTACATGAAAATCATCATCCACAGGTTTATATGGCAGGGTGAAAAGTCAACAGAACATTGTGCTTTAGTTCATCTAAAAGTTAGGATCCTCCCTAAATCTGTCCTATTTCAGGTCTCATGAAAATGTTTCATATCAACAGAAGTTGAAAAAATATGTTGTTGCACGTTGCCATGGTTACCTTGGTGAATTATAATTGTGAATGAATAAGTTTTCAGTGGTTTAATTTCTGAAGCTTTCCATCACAGTCCTGTCTGAGAGGACAGTGAGTCCAGACTGTTTCATCCCGTCTCATTGAAGCTGAACAGTGTGTGACTCCCTCTAGTGGACGTTGTGGAGGATTCAGTTGTGTTTGCTGCAAGGGTTTTTGTACAGAGTTTTGGTGTTTCCTGTCACTGTGGGCTGCAGAGCACAGTAGTACACAGCAGAGTCAGTCACTGCAGCAGAGGAGATCTGCAGATGGACTCGATTTCTCTCCTCATTCAGTTCAGCGGTCAGTCGAGGGTTTGGAGGTTTTGCTTCCACCACTGAAGGATCCTTTGTATCAGTGATGAGCAGAAGGAACTGAGGAGCTGATCCAGGATCTTGTCGGTACCACTGGTGATTATTGGCTTTAACTGAATAGTTACAGGACAGAGTCACACTCCGGCCCTCTGATGAAAACTCTTCAGGTCTGCTGGCAGTAATATCATCTTCCAAGGTGTGACCTAGTGAGGGAAACAACATGTTGTATTGAGAGTTCAGTTCCAAAGTGAGAAATCCATCATTTGAAAAATATCACACATTGACATTGTTCAGTGAAAACGATTGATGCTGTTTAGTGATCAGTTATTAGTGATGAAGTGATCACATGGAGAATAGCATCTTTGAAATGTTGAAATGTGAACTCATTCACACTGGATCTGTTTTCTTGTCAGAAACATACGAACCTACGAGAGTTGAAAAGAACAAAATAGCAGTGAGTGTTTCCATGTTTAGAGGTGAAATGTTGTCGCTGGATGTTCAGTATGAAGGAGTTCTGTGAGTTGTGTTTGGTCTGATGTTCACAGCTGGAATCAAACCGTTCGGAGGAGGATTTCAATTCAATTTCAATTCAATTTTATTTGTATAGCGCCAAATCACAACAGAAGTTGTCTCAGGACACTTTCCATGTAGAGCTGGTACAGACCAAGCTCTTTTATCTACAAAGAAACCAACAATTCCCCCATGAGCAAGCACTTGGCGACAGTGGCGAGGAAAAACTTCCTTTTAACAGGCAGAAACCTCGAGCAGAACCAGACTCTGGGTGGGCGGCCATCTGCCTCCACCAGTTGGGTGAGAGAGGAAGAGCAAGAGAGGGAGAGTGAGACAGACAGACAGACAGACAGACAGACAGACAGACAGACAGACAGACAGACAGACAGACAGAAAAGCAGTTAGAGAGAGAGAGAGACAGAGACAGAGAGACAGACATGCAGTCACAGTAACAGTGACAGTGGATGTAATAACAGCAGTAGCAGTTGCAGTGGATGTCAGGCAGGGCCAAGGCAGGAGATGCAGTTGAAATCCATAATCCTGATTCAGCCACTGTCCATGGGAACCTGCAAGACGACAAAGCACAGAGACTCCGGGGAAGGAGCTAAGTTAGTAACACGCCGTGGTAGGACATGAGAGTGTGCAGATGGAGAGGGACAGAAGGACAGAGGAGCTCGCTGTATCTTTGGAGGTCCCCCGACAGTCTAATCCTATAGCAGCATAACTAGGGGCTGGTCCAGGACCAGCCTGAGCCAGCCCTAACTATAAGCTTTATCAAAAAGGAAAGTTTTAAGCCTACTCTTAAATGTAGAGACAGTGTCTGCCTCCCGGACAAAGACTGGAAGATGGTTCCACAGGAGAGGAGCTTGATAGCTAAATGCTCTGACTCCTGTTCTGCTTTTTGAGACTTTAGGAACCATAAGTAGAAATGCCTTCTGGGAACGCAGTGTTCGAGTAGGGCAATAAGGTACTATGAGCTCTTTAAGATAAGAAGGTGCCTGGCCATTTATGGCTTTGTAAGTAAGGAGGAAAATTTTAAACTCTATTCTAAACTTTACAGGGAGCCAGTGCAAAGTGGTGAGTATTGGAGAAATATGATCTCGCTTCCTGGTTTTTGTCAGAACACGTGCTGCAGCGTTCTGGAGCAACTGGAGAATATTCAGCGACGAATTTGGGCAGCCTGATAGTAAAGAATTGCAATAATCCAGCCTGGAAGTTACGAATGCATGGACTAGTTTTTCTGCATCATTTTGAGACAAAATATGCCTGATTTTTGCGATATTACGTAGGTGAAAAAAGGCAGTCCTTGAAATTTGTTTTACATGGGAGTGAAAGGACATGTCTTGGTCAAAGATAACTCCCAGATTCTTTACAGTGGTGCTGGAGGCCAGCGCAATGCCATCCATAACTGCTATGTCATCAGAAAGTGTCTTTCTAAGATGTTTAGGGCCTACTACTATAACTTCAGTTTTGTCCGAGTTTAGCATCAGAAAATTGCAGGTCATCCAGGTCTTTATGTCATGAAGACATGCTTGTAGTCTAGTTAACTGACTGGTTTCTTCCGGTTTCATTGATAAATATAGCTGGGTATCATCTGCATAGCAATGAAAATTTATTGAGTGCTTCCTGATAATCTTACCTAAAGGAAGCATATATAAGGTGAATAGAATTGGTCCAAGCACAGAACCCTGCGGAACTCCATAGCTGACTTTAGTGAGCACAGAGGAGTCGTCATTAACGCGTACAAACTGAGAGCGATCTGACAAGTAGGATTTAAACCAGCTTAGCGCAGTTCCCTTAATGCCAATGAAGTGTTCCAGTGTCTGCAATAGGATGCCATGGTCAATGGTGTCAAATGCAGCACTAAGATCCAGTAAGACTAGTACAGAGACAAATCCTTTATCAGATGCAATTAGAAGGTCATTTGTAACTTTAACCAGTGCTGTCTCTGTGCTATGATGCACTCTAAATCCTGACTGGAAATCCTCGAATAAACTATTATTGTTTAGAAAGTCGCACAGCTGATTGGCAACTGCTTTCTCAAGAGATTTTGAGAGACAGGGAAGGTTGGATATCGGTCTATAGTTGGCTAAAACCCCTGGATCAAGAGTAGGCTTTTTCAGTAGCGGTTTTATCACAGCTACTTTAAAGGACTGTGGTACGTAGCCTGTTGATAAAGAGAGATTGATCATGTCTAAAACTGAAGAGTCAATTAGAGGTAATACTTCTTTAAACAGCTTAGTCGGGATAGGATCTAAAATACAGGTAGATGATTTTGATGATGAAATTATTGAAATTAGTTGGTGAAGGTCAACAGGAGTAAAACAGTCTAAAACTGCGACAGACTGAGTAACAGTTTCTACGGTTTCTGCGTTTGAAGACAAAACAGTACCTGTTAACGGCAGGAGTCGATGAATTCTGTCTCTAATAGTTAGAATTTTATCATTAAAGAAGCTCATGAAGTCATTACTTTTCAGAGCTAAAGGAATACATGGTTCAACAGAATTATGGCTCTCTGTCAGCCTGGCTACAGTGCTGAAGAGAAACCTGGGATTGTTCTTATTTTCCTCTATTAGTGCAGAGTAATAGGCTGCCCTGGCACTGCGGAGGGCTTTCCTGTATATTTTAAGACTGTCTTGCCAGGCGGACCGAAATTCTTCCAAATTGGTAGAACGCCATTTCCTTTCTATTTTCCGTGAAGTTTGCTTTAATTTGCGGGTTTGAGGAGTATACCATGGAGCTAACCTCCTATGTTTAATTTTCTTCTTTTTTAGGGGAGCAACAGAGTCAAGTGTCATACGCAACGATCCTGTAGCACTATCAACCAGGAAGTCAATCTGGGAGGGACTAACGTTAGCATAAGACTCCTCTGTTGTATTGAGACATGGCATTGAATTAAATACTGATGGGATCATATCCTTAAATTTAGCTACAGCACTATCAGACAGGAGTCTGGTATAAGAATTTTTGCCTACTGGCTGGTAGTCTGGTAATATGAATTGGAAAGTTATTAAATGATGGTCTGATAAAAGAGGATTCTGTGAGGAGACTATTAAGTCTTCGATTTCAATGCCATATGTCAGAACAAGGTCGAGGGTGTGGTTAAAACAGTGAGTCGCTTCATGTACATTCTGGCGGAAGCCAACTGAGTCTAATACTGAGATAAACGCAGTGCTAAGGCTGTCATTATCAACGTCGACATGTACATTAAAGTCACCTACAATAATTACTTTATCTGCTTCAAGGACTAAACCTGATAGAAACTCCGAGAACTCAGCTATAAATTCGGAGTAAGGACCAGGAGAGCGGTATACTACAACAAATAAAAGTGGCTGCACTGTTTTCCATTTCTCATGAGAAAGAGTGAGAACAAGGCTTTCAAATGAGTTATAGTCGAGTTTAGGTTTAGGGTTGATCAAAAGGCTTGAGTCAAAAATGGCTGCAACTCCACCTCCTCTACCGCTGCCTCGAGGAATGTGAGTATTAATATGGCTCGGAGGAGTAGCTTCATTCAGGCTCACATACTCTTCAGGACACAGCCAGGTTTCAGTCAGACAAAATAAATCAACATTATGGTCTGATATTAACTCATTTACTAGAACAGCTTTAGAGGACAGAGATCTGATGTTAAGGAGTCCACATTTAATTCTCCTATCTTGTTGTACTATTGCAGAGGTTGTTCTAATTTTAATTAGATTCTTATGTTTAACTCCTCTTCTCTGTGCTTTTGGTTTACTTAGTTTACATGGTCGGGGGGCAGACACAGTCTCTATGGAGTGTTGGGTGGGTAACTGCTCTAATGGAGGCGCAGAGAAGCGTGTAGGACTGCAGCTCTGCCTCCTGGTCTCAACTCTGAGTTGTCAGGGGTTAGGTTCATAAATAAAATCGGTCAGATTTCTAGAGATGAGAGCTGCTCCCTCCAAAGTGGGATGGATGCCGTCTCTCCTAATCAGACCAGGTCTTCCCCAGAAAGTCTGCCAATTATCAATGAAGCCCACACCGTTTGCTGGACACCACCTCGACAGCCAGCGATTGAACGATGACATGCGGCTAAACATGTCATCACTGGTCAGATTTGGCAGGGGTCCAGAGAAAACTACGGAGTCCGACATCGTTTTAGCATATGTACACACCGATTCCACATTAATTTTAGTGACCTCCGATTGGCGTAACTGGGTGTCATTACCGCCGACGTGAATAACAATCTTACGGTATTTACGCTTATCCTTAGCCAGCAGTTTCAAATTTGATTCGACGTCGCCCGCTCTGGCCCCCGGCAGGCATTTGACTATGGTCGCTGGTGTCGCTAACTTCACATTTCTCAAAATGGAGCTGCCAATAATCAGAGTTGGTTTCTCAGCGGGTGTGTCGCCGAGTGGGGAGAACCTGTTAGAAACATGAAGCGGTTGGTGGTGACCCGTGGGCTTCAGCTTCGGACTATGCTTCCTTCGAACAGTCACCCAGCCTCCCTGGTTTCCCGGCTGCTCGGGAGCTGTCGAGGGACGGCTAACTATAGCTAATGGTTTTGTTTCCATGGTGCGGAGCCGAGCTTCCAATTCACTAAGCCTCGCCTCCAACGCACCAAATAAACTACATTTATTACACGTACCAGTATCACTAAAGGAGGCAGAGGAGTAGCTAAACATGTGACACACCAAGCAGGAGAGAGCTGGAGAGGGACAGAGAGAAGCCATCGCTAGCTGCTAGGCTAAGTTGGTATAGCTAGCAGAGCAGACAAGCGCGTAGACAAATAAAATTGACGGTCGCTAAATAAACAGACTTATGGGTGCTTGAGCAGAACTGATGTTACTCTAGCACGCGGATAAAAGGCCGCTGTAACAAAACACAGAGCAAATTACACTCAGAGGAACAAGAGCGACAAACGCACACTACTTGTAAGGCAGCAACCAGAAACAGGAAGTGAGACGATACGCTTACCTCAGCACGTCAACACGTCATGTCATGTTTCAGATTATCGTCATTACTCAAGCTCATCATTGCAGCTGTATCTCAGCAGTGAAAAGACTGTAGACTGTTTCATCACATCCCATTGAAGCTGAACAGTGTGTGACTCCCTCTAGTGGACGTTGTGGAGGATTCTGTTGTGTTTGCTCCAAAGGTTTTTGTACAGAGTTGTGGTGTTTCCTGTCACTGTGGGCTGCAGAGCACAGTAGTACACAGCAGAGTCAGACAGCTGAAGCTTCTGGATCTTCAGAGGAACTGATCTTGAGGTGGAATTCAGTGTGGATGAAAATCTGTCCTTGAACTCATCCTCTGTTTTTCCCGGACCAACCTTAAAGTGGCTCAGTATGAATCTGGGGCTGTTGTTTCCATCCTGTTTGTACCAGAAGAGATAATCATTTGATGAACTGCTGTTATATTGACAGCCAAGTGTTACTTCCTGTCCTTCAGTAGCAGTCTCGTCTCCTTTGGGTTGCAGCACGTTGCCTTTTTGTGCTCTGCTTCCTGTAAAACAGCCACAAACAGTATCAGTGTGCTGTCAAAGAATCATGTCAATGTTGGATTGATGTCAAAGAAACAGAGTTGTGTTCATACCAAGGCACATCGCAGCCAGCAACACTGAGATGAACAGAGGCGTCATGTGTGCAGTGTTGAGTCACTGTGAGCTCCAGCAGGTCTAAAGAAGGCTGTGATCTCTGTGTTTAGTCTTCATCAACAATCAGTTGGTGGATTAGGAGGAGGAGCCTGATCACAGTGTCAGGGCTCATTCACAGCCCTGTTATTCCCCCGACTGACGAGTTTACACTCAACACATTTCACTGACACTCTCCTCTCCTGTAGAACTTGTCTTGTATGTGGTCATTATGTGAAACTACAGCTATTGGTTCATTGCATATGCCACTGAACTCTATTGTCCCTCTAACAAAAAGAAGATAACAAAACAGCGGACGTCCAATCAAACAGCTGAGCTACTGTCGCTCAAATTGCCAAATAAGTTCATGCTGGTTCTGATAGAAAGGTGTCAGATTACACAGTGCATCGCAGTTTGTTGCGTTTGGGGCTGCATAGCCGCAGACCAATCAGGGTGTCCATGCTGACCTCTGTCCACCTCCGAAAATGGCAACAATGGGCACATGAACATCAGAACTGGACCACAGAGTAATGGAAGAAGGTGGCCTGGTCTGACGCAACACGTTTTTTTTGCATCATGTGGATGGCCAGGTGCGTGTGCGTCGCTTACATGGGGAACACATGGCACCAGGATGCACTATGGAAAGAAGGCAAGCTGGTAGAGGCAGTGTGATGTTTTGGGTGATGTTCTACTGTGAAACCTTGTGTACTACCATTCATGTGGATGTTACTTTGACACGTACCACCTACCAAAGCATTGTTGCAGACCATGGACACCCTTTCAGGGAAACGGTATTCCCTGATGTCTGTGGCCTCTTTCAGCAGGATCATGTGCTGTGCCTCAAAGCAAAAATGGTTCAGGAATGGTTTGTGAACAACAACAACGAGTTTGATGTGATGACTTGGCCTCCAAATTCCCCAGATCTTAATCTAATCAAGCATCTGTGGGATGTGCTGGACAAACAAGTCCGATCCATGGAGGCCCCACCTCGCAACTTACAGGACTTAAAGGATCTGCTGCGAACATCTTGGTGCCAGATACTACAGCACACCTTCAGGGGTCTATTGGAGTCCATGCCTCGATGGGTCAGGGCTGTTTTGGCAGCAACAGGGGGTCAAACACAATATTAGGCGGGTAGTCATAATGTTATGCTTGATCAGTATTTGACCTCCGCTTTCTCTTTGAAATTCTTGAGAAAGGAGTCGCTAATCAGCTGTGTGATTTTCTACACAGCAATAGTTTGTCAGGATTTAGAGTGCACCACATCACAGAGACAGCATTGGTCAAAGTTACAAAAGACTGTCTAATTACATTAGAGGAAGGACTGGTCTCTGTCCTAGTCTTGTTAGATCTCAGTGCTGCATTTGACACCATTGACCATGGTGTCCTGTTACAGAGACTGGAACACTTCATTCGCATTAAGAGAACTGCACTAAGCTGGTTTAAATCCTATTATTCAGATCCATTTCAATTTGTCCACATGAATGTGATTCTTCTATGTTCACTAAAGCCAGTTGCTTGGACCAGTTCTATTCACCCTGTATTTGCGTCCTTGAGGCAACATTATCAGGAAACACTCCTTAATATTTTGTTGCCATACAGATGATACCCAGCTACATTTATCAATGGCACCAGATGAAACCAATCACTTAACGAAAGTCCAAGTGTGTCGTAAGGACATAAAGAACAGGATGACCTGCAACCTCTAAATCCGTCATGCTGGTGTCATTCTTGTTGATTTTGGAACATATTTGAGTTTTCAGTGTTTTCAGTGTCCATTTATTTGTTGTCATGGCGTCTTGAGTTTGAAGCATCATCCAGCTGGTTTGTCACTGATTGGCTGCTCATGTCAATCCTCCCACAGTGTTTGATCAGCAGCTGTAACCACAGTGACTCTGATCCAACAGGAATGATCAGAATCCATCTGATATGAAGCTGTGGTTTGAATACCACTTCCCTCCTGCTGTTTGAAGAGTAGTCAGATATCTGTGTTCAGCTTTTTGTACAGCCTCTTCTACACTTTGTATCACTGTGTTTCTAGAGCACAGTAGTAGAGAGCTGTGTCTGCCAGGGTTAGCTTTGTGATGGTCAGTTCAGTTGATGATCTTGATGTTCGACTTTTATATCGATTGTCAGGAATATATTTCTCATCACTCCGTGATCTTGCTCCTTTCCAGAGTATAAACTGAGGAGCCTGAATGTCAGAATGATGTTTGTACCAGTAAAGGTCAACATACTCTGATGTTGTCTCATATTGACATGTGAGTGTGACAGATCGTCCTTCTCTTCCACTGACTTTATCTTCTCTTGGAGAGATTGTGTCTCCAGCTGTGAGTCCTGGAAAAAGTGGATAAAATGAAGCCATTAGACTCACATTGTTCATGAGGCTGAGAGGAGAACACAGTGGAAAATATCAAGTGTACATTGTGATTGTATGGACCTTGACAGTAAAAGAGAAAAAGTACAGTTCAATTTCAATTCAATTCAATTCAACTTTATTTGTATAGCGCCAAATCACAACAGAAGTTGTCTCAGGACACTTTCCATATAGAGCTGGTACAGACCAAGCTCTTTTATCTACAAAGAAACCAACAGTTCCATTAACATTCACTGTTCCAGGATGATGAAAAGGTGAGGTGCTTTCTGTCAGAGCAAAGAAATGAGAGTCGTTGTGAAATACAGCTTGTGTATATGTGGTTAATGCAGCAGCTTCAAGAAAACTTGAGCTCCTGTTCTGTTGTAACACTCACCTATAAAGTGACAGAAGAGCAACAAGAGGTAAAGCAACATGTCTTTGAGTTGTTGAAGTCAGACAGACAGCAGAGGAGCAATGATGTTCCACTGCAGGAGAATGAGTAAGAAATCATGTCATTGGTTGAGTTGAGGCTCAGTGGGCGGGGCCAGTCACCTCCTGATGTCATTTCCTCAGTTGAGCTCAACCAATAAATGTTTCCTCTGTTCACAGGAGCTCTGTCTCTAATCTGCATTGCTTCTTTCTTTGTTGTTGGATTTGTCATCAGTCCAGTGACTCTGGCTCAGACCGTAATGGCTTCATGGTGTGTGACTCCCTCTAGTGGACGTTGTGGAGGATTCAGTTGTGTTTGCTCCAAAGGTTTTTGTACAGAGTTTTGGTGTTTCCTGTCACTGTGGGCTGCAGAGCACAGTAGTACACAGCAGAGTCAGACAGCTGAAGCTTCTGGATCTTCAGAGGAACTGACTTATCCTTGATTGTAGCATTAAATCTGTCTTTGTCGAACTCTTCAGCATTTTGTGTTGTTCTTGAGATGCATTTCAGCATTAACTTTGGGAAACTGTTCACTTCTTGTTTGTACCAGAACAAAGTTGGACCTGTCCTACTGGTCTCAAAAGTACAGTCCAGTGTAACTGTGTGTTCTTCAGTAGCAATGACATCTTCTTTTGTCTGGGTCACTCTGTCTTCTCCTTTACACTCTGAGGAAGAAGAGAACATGCAGAGGAAGAGATGAATCAATAAAGATGATTGATTCAAGTTCCGTCATCAGAGTCAGACACACAGACATTCAAGACTTTTCAAAGGAAATGTGATGTTTTATTTCTCACCAAAGCAAAGAGCAGCCAGAATAATCCACAGCCAATGTTCCATCTGTACAACAAGGTTGAAATGAAGAGGAGAAAGTAGGTGATGTTCAACATTCAGTGTGAGAATGCTTCTCTTCACAGCAGCACTTCTTATTGACACAATGGTTGAACACAGTGCACAAGTAGTGCAGCGCCTACTTGATAATGTGGCCCTCTAGTGGAGGTAAAAAGTTGAGTCCAACAGTGTGGAACAAAGGCCTCCAGCAGCTTGTCAGTGTGTCAGCTTGTGTTTTTGTACAGAGTTTTGCTGTTTCCTGTCACTGTGGGCCTCACAGCACAGTAGTACAGAGCAGAGTCAGTCACTGCAGCAGAGGAGATCTGCAGATCCATTTGGGTTTGATCCTCACTCACTTTAACAGACAGTCTGGAGTCTGGATTAGATATTAGATTTCCTGTTCCTGAGTGAGAGATGAGGAACTCTGGTGGTTTTCCTGGATATTGTCGATACCAGAAGAAATAATCTCCAGCAGCTGCTTTTTTGGAGTATTTGTAGGACAGAGTCACAGTGCTGTCTTCTAAACTGGACTCTTCATTGTTGACTGGACTGAGTTCTTGACAGCTGACACCTAAACAAAGAGATAACTCTGTTATAGCATGTTGTAAAAGCTAATAATGAAATATCAGATCAGATCAGCATCAAATATTATTCCAGATTATGAGCAGGACGCTTAACATCAACAAACAATTTTGCAAGTTTGAATTTGATCCATTTGACAGAAATTTGACGAAAATTTCATGGATCTCCGTTCTAGACTCTGTCAGCCGTATGGAGGTCTGGAACACCAACACTTCACATATAATAAACAATATGGACAACCTGATTATGGACACCTAGTACGCAGTTCCAGTGAATCTGTCTCTTCACTGATCTAAATTAATGCACAGACTATGTCTGAAATGAGTAACCATAGGAAGAGGGATGTAGTCACAGCCTCTGTTTACAGCTCAACTCCACATGTTAACATGTAATTACAACGAGTGACTTCAACATTTCTTTGATCTGTTTAGAGACTTTGGCATTAACATGGAAACCATGGAGTTATGGCTTGTGAAAACCTTTAGATTTGATTTCAAATATGAATAAATAACATTCAACCTGCACAACTCCTCCCTCTGAATGGCCCTTGGACTTTTAACTTATCTGTTACATATTTGACTTAACTTGCACATCCGTTACTTTGTAATCCATTTGTAATTCTTTGCACATCCTTTGCACACCCATTTGTATATACTGTTTATTTTTCCTCAGTACATGAAAATCATCATCCACAGGTTTATATGGCAGGGTGAAAAGTCAACAGAACATTGTGCTTTAGTTCATCTAAAAGTTAGGATCCTCCCTAAATCTGTCCTGTTTCAGCTCTCATGAAAATGTTTCATTTCAACAAAAGTTGAAAAAATATGTTGTTGCACGTTGCCATGGTTACCTTGGTGAATTATAATTGTGAATGAATAAGTTTTCAGTGGTTTAATTTCTGAAGCTTTCCATCACAGTCCTGTCTGAGAGGACAGTGAGTCCAGACTGTTTCATCATGTCTCATTGAAGCTGAACAGTGTGTGACTCCCTCTAGTGGACGTTGTGGAGGATTCAGTTGTGTTTGCTGCAAGGGTTTTTGTACAGAGTTTTGGTGTTTCCTGTCACTGTGGGCTGCAGAGCACAGTAGTACACAGCAGAGTCAGTCACTGCAGCAGAGGAGATCTGCAGATGGACTCGATTTCTCTCCTCATTCAGTTCAGCGGTCAGTCGAGGGTTTGGAGGTTTTGCTTCCACCACTGAAGGATCCTTTGTATCAGTGATGAGCAGAAGGAACTGAGGAGCTGATCCAGGATCTTGTCGGTACCACTGGAGGTTATTGGCTTTAACTGAATAGTTACAGGACAGAGTCACACTCCGGCCCTCTGATGAAAACTCTTCAGGTCTGCTGGCAGTAATATCATCTTCCAAGGTGTGACCTAGTGAGGGAAACAACATGTTGTATTGAGAGTTCAGTTCCAAAGTGAGAAATCCATCATTTGAAAAATATCACACATTGACATTGTTCAGTGAAAACTCTTGATGCTGTTTAGTGATCAGTTATTAGTGATGAAGTGATCACATGGAGAATAGCATCTTTGAAATGTTGAAATGTGAACTCATTCACACTAGATCTGTTTTCTTGTCAGAAACATACGAACCTACGAGAGTTGAAAAGAACAAAATAGCAGTGAGTGTTTCCATGTTTAGAGGTGAAATGTTGTTGCTGGATGTTCAGTATGAAGGAGTTCTGTGAGTTGTGTTTGGTCTGATGTTCACAGCTGGAATCAAACCGTTCGGAGGAGTAGACTCATGTTTCAGATTATCGTCATTACTTGAGCTCATCATTGCAGCTGTATCTCAGCAGTGAAAAGACTGTAGACTGTTTCATCACATCCCATTGAAGCTGAACAGTGAGTGACTCCCTCTAGTGGACGTTGTGGAGGATTCTGTTGTGTTTGCTCCAAACATGTTGTTGTTTGTTCATCTGAGCCTCTTGTAACTTGCTCCAGCAGTCTGGACTTTACCTGTGGTCATCTTGGATAAACAGCAGTTACAGTGTCATCTAGTGGCCACAGAGGCATAAAAGGCAAAGGCAAATTTATTTGTATAGCACTATTCATACACTAGGCAATTCAAAGTGCTTTACAGAAGCATAAAAATACATTAAAATCATACATTTCAAAGAAAGAAAGAGATTATAAGAGAATAGAAAAATAAAAATGAAATACAATTAAAGGAAAATTAAAAACCGAAGCCAGCAAAAGACAATAATTTAGCATTTAGAATGATTAAAATCATTGAGCAAATACATTTACTTTAATCAAAAGCCATAGCAAATAATGTTTTTAGCCATGATTTAAATGAGCTGACACAAGCTGCTTCACTTTGTTTGGTTCTGATTCTGGGAACACACAATAGACCTGTCCCTGATGACCTGAGAGGTCTGAATACTTCATATGGAGTTAATGAATATAGAATATATTTTGGTCCTAGACCATTTAATGCTTTGTAGACCAACAGTAAGATTTTAAAGTCTATTCTGTGACCACAGGAAGCCAATGTATCTGATCTGAGGACTGGTGTGATATGGTCCATTTTTCTGCTGTTTGTAAGGACTCGTGCAGCAGCATTTTGGATCAGCTGTAGTTGCCTAATTGATTTTTTGTTTAGGCCAGTAAAGACTCCATTGCAATAGTCCAACCTACTGAAAATGAATGCATGAACAAGTTTTTCCATGTCTTCTTTGGACAGACATCCCTTGATTCTGGTTATATTTTTCAGGTGGTAGTAGGCTGATTTGGTAATCAGCTTTAAATGGTTGTTAAAATTCAGGTCAGAATCAATAATTACACCAAGATTTCTGGCTTTATCTGTTGTTGTCAGTGGCATGGATCTTTGACCTTTCATTTTTGGGGCCAAATATAATCACTTCTGTCTTATCTGCATTAAGCTGAAGAAAATTCTGGCACATCCACTCATTGATTTGATGAATACAGTCACTCAGTGAAAGTAAGGAACTGTAGTCATGTGACGACACAGAAATAGAAAGTTGTGTATCATCTGCATAAGTATGATAAGAAATATTATGATGCTCCAAAATCAGAGCTAGGGGCAACATGTAGATATTGAAAAGAAGTGGTCCGAGAATGGACCCTTGTGGCCCCCCACACATCATCTTCTTTCGTTCAGACACATGCTCACCAATTGAGACAAAGTAGTCTCTATCTTGTAAATAGGACTTGAACCAGTGTAGTACAGTGCCAGTAAGTCCCACCCACTTTTCCGGTCTGTCAAGAAGTATGTCCTGATCAACCGTATCAAAGGCAGCACTGAGATCTAATAATACTAAGACTGAGGTTTTGGAAGCATCATTATTCAGATGTATGTCATTTAAAACTTTAATAAGTACAGTCTCAGTGCTGTGGTGTGGACGAAATCCAGACTGAAATGCATTAAAACGATTGTTCTGCATCATGAAAGCATGCATTTGTTGAAAAACAACCCTTTCAATATTTTTTCCTAGAAAGGGAAGATTTGATATTGGCCTGTAGTTACTTATTACTAAAAGATGCCATTGAAACTTCAGTCCTCTCCAGGAGCATCATGCAGTTATTAGCTGATGATCGGTGTGTTCAGCATTTTCCAAACACAGCATGGTTAAAGTCTGTACTTCTGTGTTCCATCGTTGCCTCGTCACACCTCTGAAATATGTGTATTTACCAAAGAAATTAACTGTCAAAGTGATGCTCTGACCTTTTCTGTCACCTGTCAAGCTCCCAGCTGTTGAGCACATGGTAGTCAAATGAGATATCTTCAGAGGAATATTCTTTGAAACCAACAAAACCTCCATCTGGATGTTGACATCAAGTGTAGTTTATAAGCACAGCCCAGTATCTCAAACAGTGTCTTGGTGGATTTTACAGACCAACATCATCAACAAGTGGAAAGTCCACATACTGTCCCTGCCTTAACATGTCAGAAGTGTAAGTGGAACCTCAGAATGGGACATTCAGAGAGATGTCCTCCCTTCATGTCTGACCGGAGGGGAAATAGAGGCTCAAGATGGGACATAATGAAATGAATATTCATTCACCAATCATGGGCTCATCATAACTCCAACTGAAGTATGAAAGGGCCAGTATGTCGAGTCAAGTATGAGTTCTTCATGAAACCACACTTTCCCCTCATTGTGTGTTTTGTCTTTAGTTTCATTGTCTGTTTTTTCATAATCACCTCAACAAAGAATCTAGACTCTGTCATCAACCACTGAAGCTGAACAGTGTGTGACTCCCTCTAGTGGACGTTGTGGAGGATTCTGTTGTGTTTGCTCCAAAGGTTTTTGTGCAGAGTTTTGGTGTTTCCTGTCACTGTGGGCCTCAGAGCACAGTAGTACACAGCAGAGTCAGACTGCTGAAGCTTCTGGATCTTCAGAGGAACTGATCTTGAGGTGGAATTCTGTGTGGATGAAAATCTGTCCTTGAACTCATCCTCTGTTTTTCCCGAGCCAACCTTAAACTGGCTCAGTATGAATCTGGGGCTGTTGTTTCCATCCTGTTTGTACCAGAAGAGACAATCATTTGATGAACTGCTGTTATATTGACAGCCAAGTGTTACTTCCTGTCCTTCGGTAGCAGTCTTGTCTCCTTTGGGTTGCAGCACGTTGTCTTTTTGTGCTCTGCTTCCTGTAAAACAGCCACAAACAGTATCAGTGTGCTGTCAAAGAATCATGTCAATGTTGGATTGATGTCAAAGAAACAGAGTTGTGTTCATACCAAGGCACATCGCAGCCAGCAACACTGAGATGAACAGAGGCGTCATGTGTGCAGTGTTGAGTCACTGTGAGGTCCAGCAGGTCTAAAGAAGGCTGTGATCTCTGTGTTTAGTCTTCATCAACAATCAGTTGGTGGATTAGGAGGAGCCTGATCACAGTGTCAGGGCTCATTCACAGCCCTGTTATTCCCCCGACTGACGAGTTTACACTCAACACATTTCACTGACACTCTCCTCTCCTGTAGAACTTGTCTTGTATGTGGTCATTATGTGAAACTACAGCTATAGGTTCATTGCATATGCCACTGAACTCTATTGTCCTTCTAACAAAAAGAAGATAACAAAACAGAGGAGGTCCACTTTGAGAAACCTTGGGAAACCTTGGGAAACCTTGGGTCCTGCCATCCATGTGGATGTTACTTTGACACGTACCACCTACATAAATATTTTTGCAGACCATGTAAACCCTGTCATGGAAACGCTATTCCCTGATTGCTGTGGCCTCTTTCAGCAGGATCATGTGCTGTGCCTCAAAGCAAAAATGGTTCAGGAATGGTTTGTGAACAACAACAACAAGTTTGATGTGTTGCCTTGGCCTCCAAATTCCCCAGATCTCAATCCAATCAAGCATCTGTGGGATGTGCTGGACAAACAAGTCTGATCCATGGAGGCCCCACCTCGCAACTTACAGGACTTAAAGGATCTGCTGCTAACATCTTGGTGCCAGATACCACAGCACACCTTCAGGGGTCTATTGGAGTCCATGCCTCGATGGGTCAGGGCTGTTGTGGCAGCAACAGGGGGACCAACACAACATTAGGCAGGTGGTCATAATGTTATGCCTGATCAGTATTTGACCTCCTCTTTCTCTTTGAAATTCTTGAGAATGGAGTCACCAATCAGCTGTGTGATTTTCTACACAGCAATAGTTTGTCAGCATTTAGAGTGCACCACAGCACAGAAACAGCATTGGTCAAAGTTACAAAAGACCGTCTAATTACATCAGAGCAAGGACTGGTCTCTGTCCTCGTCTTGTTAGATCTCAGTGCTGCATTTGACACCATTGACCATGGTGTCCTGTTATAGAGACTGGAATACTTCATTCGCATTAAGAGAACTGCACTAAGCTGGTTTGAATCCTATTTTTCAGATCAATTTCAATTTGTCCACATCAAGGATGATTCTTCGAAAGCCAGTCATGGAGTTCCACAGGGTTCTTTGCTTGGACCAGTTCTATTCACCCTGTATTTGCATTCTTGAGGCAATGTTATCAGGAAACATTCCTTAATATTTTGTTGCCATACAGATGATACCCAGCTACATTTATCAATGGCGCCAGATGAAACCAATCAGTTAACGAAAGTCCAAGCGTGTCTCAAGGACATAAAGAACAGGATGACCTGCAACCTCTAAATCCATCATGTTGGTGTCAATGTTAGTGATTTAGCAACATGTTTGAGTTTTCAGTGTTTTCAGTGTCCATTTATTTGTTGTCATGGTGTCTTGAGTTTGAAGCATCATCCAGCTGGTTTGTCCCTGATTGGCTGCTCATGTCAATCCTCCCACAGTGTTTGATCAGCAGCTGTAACCACAGTGACTCTGATCCAACAGGAATGATCAGAATCCATCTGATATGAAGCTGTGGTTTGAATACCACTTCCCTCCTGTTTGAAGAGCAGTCAGATATCTGTGTTCAGCTTTTTGTACAGCCTCTTCTACACTTTGTATCACTGTGTTTCTAGAGCACAGTAGTAGAGCGCTGTGTCTGCCAGGGTTAGCTTTGTGATGGTCAGTTCAGTCGATGATCTTGATGTTTGACTTTTATATCGATTGTCAGGAATATATTTCTCATCACTCCGTGATCTTGCTCCTTTCCAGAGTATAAACTGAGGAGCCTGAATGTCAGAATGATGTTTGTACCAGTGAAGTCTAATATAACTATAGCTTGTCTCATATTGACATGTGAGTGTGACAGATCGTCCTTCTCTTCCACTGACTTTATCTTCTCCAGGAGAGATTGTGTCTCCAGCTGTGAGTCCTGGAAAAAGTGGATAAAATGAAGCCATTAGACTCACATTGTTCATGAGGCTGAGAGGAGAACACAGTGGAAAATGTCAAGTGTACAGTGTGATTGTATGGACATTGACAGTAAAAGAGAAAAAGTACAGTTCCATTAACATTCACTGTTCCAGGATGATGAAAAGGTGAGGTGCTTTCTGTCAGAGCAAAGAAATGAGAGGCGTTGTGAAATCCAGCTTGTGTATATGTGGTTAATGCAGCAGCTTCAAGAAAACTTGAGCTCCTGTTCTGTTGTAACACTCACCTATAAAGTGACAGAAGAGCAACAAGAGGTAAAGCAACATGTCTTTGAGTTGTTGAAGTCAGACAGACAGCAGAGGAGCAATGATGTTCCACTGCAGGAGAATGAGTAAGAAATCATGTCATTGGTTGAGTTGAGGCTCAGTGGGCGGGACCAGTCACCTCCTGATGTCATTTCCTCAGTTCAGCTCAACCAATAAATGTTTCGTCTGTTCACAGGAGCTCTGTCTCTAATCTGCATTGCTTCTTTCTTTGTTGTTGGATTTGTCATCAGTCCAGTGACTCTGGCTCAGACCGTAATGGCTTCATGGTGTGTGACTCCCTCTAGTGGACGTTGTGGAGGATTCAGTTGTGTTTGCTCCAAAGGTTTTTGTACAGAGTTTTGGTGTTTCCTGTCACTGTGGGCGTCAGAGCACAGTAGTACACAGCAGAGTCAGACAGCTGAAGCTTCTGGATCTTCAGAGGAACTGACTTATCCTTGATTGTAGCATTGAATCTGTCTTTGTCGAACTCTTAAGCATTTTCTGCTGTTTTTAAGTAACGTTTCAGCATGAACTTTGGGAAACTGTTCACTTCTTGTTTGTACCAGAACAGATAGGGATATTGGTCACTGGTCTCAAAAGTACAGTCCAGTGTAACTTTGTGTCCTTCAGTAGCAATGACATCTTCTTTTGTCTGGGTCACTCTGTCTTCTCCTTTACACTCTGAGGAAGAAGAGAACATGCAGAGGAAGAGATGAATCAATAAAGATGATTGATTAAAGTTCCGTCATCAGAGTCAGACACGCAGACATTCAAGACTTTTCAAAGGAAATGTGATGTTTTATTTCTCACCAAAGCAAAGAGCAGCCAGAATAATCCACAGCCAATGTTCCATCTGTACAACAAGGTTGAAATGAAGAGGAGAAAGTAGGTGATGTTCAACATTCAGTGTGAGAATGCTTCTCTTCACAGCAGCACTTCTTATTGACACAATGGTTGAACACAGTGCACAAGTAGTGCAGCGCCTACTTGATAATGTGGCCCTCTAGTGGAGGTAAAAAGTTGAGTCCAACAGTGTGGAACAAAGGCCTCCAGCAGCTTGTCAGTGTGTCAGCTTGTGTTTTTGTACAGAGTTTTGCTGTTTCCTGTCACTGTGGGCCTCACAGCACAGTAGTACAGAGCAGAGTCAGTCACTGCAGCAGAGGAGATCTGCAGATCCATTTGGGTTTGATCCTCACTCACTTTAACAGACAGTCTGGAGTCTGGATTAGATATTAGATTTCCTGTTCCTGAGTGAGAGATGAGGAACTCTGGTGGTTTTCCTGGATATTGGCGATACCAGAAGAAAGAATCTTGACCAGTTGCTTTTCTGGAGTATTTGTAGGACAGAGTCACAGTGCTGTCTTCTAAACTGGACTCTTCATTGTTGACTGGACTGAGTTCTTCACAGCTGACACCTGAAGGAGAAGAAATCTGTTTAATATGAAGTTTCAAGACTCTCAAGAAGTGAATGACATTTAAAAACATTGGAGTGAAAAAGCTTTCTTGATTGCAGAATGTAATGTACCTGTTAAAACAGTGACAAACATCAGACAAAGTAGAAAATATTGCAGAGACAGCATGTTGAATAAAGGTAATGTTTGTGGTTTGTGTGTTGAACTCTGCTGAATATGGAAGCTCCTCTCTCTTCTATAGTTCAGTAACAGCTCAGCTCCTCCCTCAATCTCTCCGTCTCCTCATAGATCTGGATTTTCTCTTCTCTCTGTTTCTCTTCCTCTACCTTCAACTGTGGAAATGACACTGATGCTACAGTCACCGTCATGTAAATGATAATAATATCAGAAATAATACACATACACCACCAGTCAAAAGTTTTAGAACACCCCAATTTTTTCCAGTGATTTCTTGCAATTTCAAGTCTTTCAAGTCGAAGTGCTGAACCGCCAGAGGTTATATAAAAAAAGTTAGGTTACCCAAAATTGTAAAAAAATAATAAAATAAATAAATAAATAAATCAGAATTATACTAAAAGGCCTTTTTCAGTGAACATGACTTGGCTTTACAATTGAAAGCTGTTCTGCAGCAATGAGGCTTGATGAAGCCTCGAAAGCTGGTGCTACTAACTCCTACAGGTGCAGGGTTAGGGTTAGACATTGCAAAGAAAGTCGAGGTGTTAGTACAGTTTTATTCACCATTAAAAGGCACTCAGAAACTGGGGAAACTCTGACAGGAGAAGGTCTGGCAGACCCAACACTACAACTGAATGAGAGGACAAGTTTCTGAGAGTTAACAGCTTGCATGATCGGCGGCTCACAGCACAACAGCTTCAAGCACAGCTTCATAGTGGTCGTAGAAAGCAAGTCTCAGTTTCAACTGTGAAGCAATCTGCTGCAGCAAGAAAGCCAGAATAAGACAACGAGGCTTGCCTGGGCCATGAAACACCGCCATTGGACTATTGAAGACTGGAAGAAGGTATTATGGACTGATGAATCAAAATTTAAAATCTTCATCACGCAGGACCTTTGTACGCCATCAAATAGGCAACAGGGTGGTTCCACAGTGTGTGACATCAACTGTCAAACATGGAGGAGGACATGTGATGGTCTGGGGTTGTTTTGCTGGATCCAGAGTTGGTGACTTGTACAGACTGACCCTACGTTTGCATGTCGCAGAGTATTTTGGAAAACGGATAATTTAGCCCCTCCGTTTTTAAAAATAACATCATGCACACAACATCGTTTTTAAAAATGTTGTCCTTTACATGAACCCGGATAAATATGCTGTTGAGCGCCATCATAACTATGCCAAACCCATGGCCGTGAGTATAAACAAGGTCGGTCACATGTTGTTAGGTATTTTCAGTCGCTTGTGACGTTTTGGAACCTAAAACGCTGTCTAACCCTGTTTACACTCCAACACATCACCAGCGTTTTCAGAAATCTCCACTTTGGCCGGAGTTTTTCAAATAACGATCGTTTTCCGTGACAAAAACTCTGTTTGTGTGTAAACGAGAGGCCAAACCGCATGAAAACATATGTGATTTCCCTGAGTGTAAACGGGGTCTGAGAGGCACCCTGAACCAAAACAGCTACCACTGCATTCTGCAGCGCCATGCAATACCCTCTGGTATGTGCATAGTTTATATTATTCATCCTACTGCAAGATAACGACCCAAAATATCAGTCAATTCAATTCAATTCAATTCAATTTTATTTGTATAGCGCCAAATCACAACAGAAGTTGTCTCAGGACACTTTCCATATAGAGCTGGTACAGACCAAGCTCTTTTATCTACAAAGAAACCAACAGTTCCCCCATGAGCAAGCACTTGGCGACAGTGGCGAGGAAAAACTTCCTTTTAACAGGCAGAAACCTCGAGCAGAACCAGACTCTGGGTGGGCGGCCATCTGCCTCGACCGGTTGGGTGAGAGAGGAAGAGCAAGAGAGGGAGAGTGAGACAGACAGACAGACAGACAGAAATGCAGAGAGAGAGAGAGAGAGAGAGAGAGAGAGAGAGAGAGAGAGAGAGAGACATGCAGTCACAGTAACAGTGACAGTGGATGTAATAACAGCAGTAGCAGTTGCAGTGGATGTCAGGCAGGGCCAAGGCAGGAGATGCAGCTGAAATCCACAATCCAGATTCAGCCACTGTCCATGGGAACCTGCAAGACGACAAGGCACAGAGACTCCGGGGAAGGAGCTAAGTTAGTAACACGCCGTGGTAGGACATGAGAGCGTGCGGATGGAGAGGGACAGAAGGACAGAGGAGCTCGGTGTATCTTTGGATGTCCCCCGACAGTCTAATCCTATAGCAGCATAACTAGGGGCTGGTCCAGGACAAGCCTGAGCCAGCCCTAACTATAAGCTTTATCAAAAAGGAAAGTTTTAAGCCTACTCTTAAATGTAGAGAGTCCAAGCCATCCAGAACTACCTCAGGAAAAAGAACAAGATGGTAAGCTTGAAAACGGAGTGACCATCACAGTCTCCAGACTTAAAGCCCATCCAGCTGGTTTGGGATGAACTGGACAGAAGAGTGAAAGCAAAGAAACCTACAAGTGCTGCACATTTATGGAAACTACTGTGTTCAGCTGTGATATCTGCCAAAGGTGGCTGCTTTGATGAGTCAGAAGTTAAGAATTCATTTTGGTCTACAAACTGATTCCATAATTTCTTTTTTAACTCCAATTGATTATTTGTACTATGCTTTCATTTCAGAGTGCAATGAGATATTAAACTGAATAATTTTCAAGAAAAAAAATGGAAAAATTTGAGATCTTCTAAAGCTTTTGTCCGGTAGTGTACATATAACTAATAGAAATGTAACTAATAATAAAATAATATATGATGGTATATGCATATATTAATATATGATAGTACAGGGTACTACATGTACATGATGACAATGAACTGTATGTAGTAAAAATAGCAAAATGATTTGTCATAATAATAACCACAGTCAAGCAGCAGTCAACCAGGACCACCACAGTGGACTCAACTGTGATCCACAATCCAGGTTCAGGCTTGATCCACGTGAACCTGTGAGACGAGACTGCACAAAGACTCTGGGGAAGAAGCCAAGTTAGTAACATGTATTAATGGGACTTGAATGTGGACTAAAGGGAGGGAGAGGAGGAGAAAGGAGCTCAGGACATCATGGACGGTCTAATCCCACAGCAGCATAACTAGAGTCTGGTCCAAGTGAAGCCTGAGCCAGCCCTAACTGTAAGCTTGACCAGAGAGGACATCTTTAGCCTTCTCTTGACCACAGAGAGGGTGTCTGTCTCCTGGACAAAGACTGGAAGATGGTTCCACAGGAGAGGAGCTTAATAGCTGGAGGATCTGGCTCCAGTTCTGCTTTTGGAGACTTTAGGAATCATGAGTGATCCTGCGTTGTTGGACACAGTGTGTCTGAATTTAGTGGCACAAAGTTAAAGGTCCTCCAGGTCTTTATGTCCTCAAGATGTGATTGGTTTCATTTGGATTCATTCATAAATGTAACTGGATATAATTTGCATAACAATGAAAATTTATTTTTCGATTGTTTCCTGATAATATTTCCTCAAGGAAACATTTATAGGGTGAATAGAAGTGGTCCAAGCACAGAACCTTGTGGAACTCCATGACTAACTTTGGCGTGCACAGAGGAATCGTCATTAATATGTACAAACTGAGACTGATCTGAATAGTTGGACTTCCATCTTGGTGCAGTTTCTATAATGCCTAATGAGGGATCCAGTCTCTGTAATAAGAAGTGATGGTCAGTGGTGTGGAATGCAGCACTAAGATCTAATAAGACGAGTACAGAGACATGTCCTTTGTCTGATATAATTTGGAGGTCATTTGTAACTTTGACCAGTGCTGTGTCTGTGTTTTCATGCACTCTAAATCTCTAAACCCTGATTGACGTCCTCAAACCAGTCATCTCTTGATGTTATTTCCTCAACCAATAAATGTTTCCTCTGTTCACAGGAGCTCTGTCTCTAATCTGCATTGCTTCTTTCTTTGTTGTTGGATTTGTCATCAGTCCAGTGACTCTGGCTCAGACCGTAATGGCTTCATGGTGTGTGACTCCCTCTAGTGGACGTTGTGGAGGATTCAGTTGTGTTTGCTGCAAAGGTTTTTGTACAGAGTTTTGGTGTTTCCTGTCACTGTGGGCCTCACAGCACAGTAGTACAGAGCAGAGTCAGTCACTGCAGCAGAGGAGATCTGCAGATCCACACGATGTTTGTCTTCAGACAGTTTTGTAGAGAACCTCGTGTCTGACTTTAGAGACTCTGCTGCGCTCGTAAAATTATTCCCTGAGATATACAGAAGAAACTCTGGTGGTTTTCCTGGATATTGCCGATACCAGAAGAAATTATCTTGAGCTGTTGCTTTTTTGGAGTATTTGTAGGACAGAGTCACAGTGCTGTCTTCTAAACTGGACTCTTCATTGTTGACTGGACTGAGTTCTTCACAGCTGACACCTGAAGGAGAAGAAATCTGTTTTATGTGAAGTTTGAAGACCCTCAAGAAGTGAATCACATTTAAAAACATTGGAGTGAAAAACTTTTTCTTGATTGCAGAATGTAATGTACCTGTTAAAATAGTGACAAACATCAGACAAAGTAGAAAATATTGCAGAGACAGCATGTTGAATAAAGGTAATGTTTGTGGTTTGTGTGTTGAACTCTGCTGAATATGGAAGCTCCTCTCTCTTCTATAGTTCAGTAACAGCTCAGCTCCTCCCTCAATCTCTCCGTCTGTGTTACATCCGTGAAGCTCATGTACCCCAGAGAAATACTTTGAACATGAGAGATTTCCTTTGAGAGAAAGTGTAAAAGGTGACTGTGAGTAATCAGAAAATGAAGCTCCTTTGAGTGTTAAATACTCAACACCTGAATGTTCATCTGAGCCTCTTGTAACTTGCTCCAGCAGCCTGGACTTTACCTGTGGTCATCTTGGATTAACAGCAGTTACAGTCATCATCAGTCAACATCAGAGAAAAACAAATATAACCTGCCCTGTTTGTAATGAAGGCAATCGTTTGGACATACTTTTGATTTTATTATCCTGAAGGGAAGAATGATCTGGACTAGACTAATGAAAGTCATACAGGAGCAAACATGAATGAGAAGTTTCAGGCTGTCGCACTGGAGTGGACCTTCACAGCCACAGACATGGTTACTGATAATGGTGCTAACATGGTAGCAGCTACACAGCTGGCCAACTTCAAACAGGTTCATTGTTTTACACACATCACCAACCTCCCAGCACAGAGAGCTGTAAAGCTGCCGCCTGTGTCACAACTGCTTGGTGGGGGTTTGGAGATTCACAGGATTTTTCCACAGCAGCTGCACTGCAAATCACGCCCTCCAGCAGGAGCTGTAACTTCTGGAGCTGACAGCCCATCAGTTGAAGACGGATGTGGCTATGAGATGGAAGAAAGATTGCTCCAGCAGCAGGGGGCCATTTCCATCTAAACTTGACAGGACAACTGAATTTAGGAGCAGTGTATACACAGCCTCTTGTGTGAATGTATTGTTTGGAGAATTGATTTTAAATCAAGAAACAAATTTATTCTAAGTTGTGTTTCGTTTTGAAACGCGATTTGATGTTTAATTGAATTGTGACCCCAAGAATCAGAATCAAATCTGGTCATGAGATTTCCTGAATCGTACACCCTTCTAGGCCAGTGAAAATATCGCAGTTTTAAAGTCAGTCAGTTATTGGAAGTCTGGAACACCAAGATTTGACCTGGTCCTGAGCCACAGGTGCCTGTAGTCAAGAGAGTGTCAGTCGAATTGCTGTTGGTTTATTCATTTTTGTTGTGTTGTACGAAAACCTTTCCCTGTGTAACGCATGCGCCAATCGCGCGTGCAGCCTGTAGCAGTCGCTCCTTTTTCTAGTTTTACAATTCTGTTGCTCTTTTCTTTATTATTAATATCTTTAACTTAAGGACTGTCATTTTGAAGCTGTTCCCTCTCCATGTTGAAATTACTACTCTCACTGGGACACAGCATCGATGTGCAGCGCATTGTTTACGCCAGAGATCAGCTGATCGCGCTGAGGTCGGCCGGCTTGTCAGCCAGAACAACAGAGATCCCCGCTGAAATCTGGAGAAAAACACACAGAGGATGCAGGGGAGGACAGAAACAGCGGAGGAAACGAGCGGGGTTGAGACAACAGAGGCTTATGGAGAAGAGGAGTTATAAGCCGTATCTCCCCTCTTTCATCATGGGCAACGTGCGGTCGCTGGCGAACAAGGTGGACGAGCTAACAGCACTCGCGAGGAGTCAAAGGCAGTATCGGGAGTGCAGTCTGATGTGTTTTTCGGAAACATGGCTGCATCAGGACATACCTGACGACGTCTCCATCAGTGGCTTTCAGACTGTTCGGGCTGACCAGGACTGCACGCAGAGCAGTAAGCGTAAAGGAGGGGGGCTCGCCGTTCTAGTCAACAACCGTTGGTGTAATCCTGGTCACATTACCATCAAGGAACGTATTTGTTGCCCGGATATTGAACTGCTGGCTGTTGGACTCAGGCCATATTATTTGCCCAGGGAGTTTTCACATGCTATCAGCGTTGCTGTTTACATCCCCCCCTCTGCTGACCCGATGGTGGCATGTGACGTCATTCACTCCGCCGTGGCCCGTCTGCAAACTCAACACCCGAGTGCATTCATCGCTATCTTGGGTGACTTCAACCACGTCACCACACTGCCCAATTTCACGCAGTATGTGAGCTGTCCTACAAGAGAGGAGAGGACCCTGGACTTGTTGTATGCTAACGTCAAGGATGCATACAGCTGCTCCCCCCTCCCCCCTCTGGGCAGGTCAGATCACAATCTCGTTTACCTCACTCCCTGTTATGTGCCCCTGGTGAAGAGTCAGCCTGCGACCACAAGGACAGTGAGGAGATGGTCAGAGGAGACATATCAGACACTGCAGGGCTGTTTTGAGGTGACAGACTGGCAGGCACTCTGTGAGTCCCATGGGGAAGACATTGACGGGCTCACAGAGTGCATCACGGACTATATCACTTTCTGTGTGGACTCCACTGTCCCATCCAAGACTGTCCATTGTTATCCAAACATCAAGCCGTGGGTGACAAAGGACATCAAAGACATCCTCAATCAGAAGAAGAGGGCCTTCAGAGCTGGCAGCGGGGAGGAGGTGAGAACGATACAGAAGGAGCTGAAGGTGAGGAACAGGAGGAAGCTGGAGTGGAAACTCCAGCAGAACAACTTGAGAGAGGTCTGGAGTGGTATGAGGACCATCACTGGCTTCAGGGCGGGTGGCAGAGGAGTTGAAGGCAGCATTGACAAGGCAAACGAGCTGAATTTGTTTTTTTAACAGATTCGATGCTTCAGGCCTGGCTCATGCTGCCTCTGGCTCCTCTGCTGTCTGTCTTGGATGACCATCATCATCCACTCTCCTCTCCTCCCCTCCTTCTCCTTCTCCCCCTCCTCCTTCTCCTCCTTCTCACCCCCCCCCCCCCCCCCCCCCCCCGTTGTCCTGTGTGAGCCCTCTTCACACCTCCGCAGACTATCCTCACTCACAAACCAGAGGACTACACCACACCTCCCCTTCCTGTCACCTACACAGTGTGCTTCACTGCTGACCAGGTGAGAAGACAGCTGATGAGACTCCACTCTAACAAAGCTCCAGGCCCTGATGGTGTCAGCCCCAGGGTGCTCAAAGCCTGTGCCCCCCAGCTGTGTGGAGTTATTCAACTCGTCTTCAACATGAGCCTAAGTCTCCAGAGGGTCCCCATGCTGTGAAGACATCGTGCCTCGGTCCTGTGCCGAAGACATCACGGCCCAGGGACTCAAAGGATTACAGACCTGTAGCACTGACCTCCCACATTATGAAGACTCTGGAGAGACTGGTCCTGGAGCAGCTCTGGCCCATGGTCAAGTCACTGTTGGACCCCCTCCAGTTCTCCTACCAGCCCCGACTTGGAGTTGAGGACGCCATCATCTACCTGCTCAACTGTGTCTACGCCCACCTGGACAAGCCGGCAACCACTGTGAGGGTCATGTTTTTTGACTTCTCCAGTGCATTCAACACCATTCGTCCAGCTCTACTGGGTGACAAGCTGACAGCGATGCAGGCGGACGCCCCCCTAGTGTCCTGGATTGTGGACTACCTGACTGGCAGACCACAGTATGTGCGCTTGTAACACTGTGTGTCAGACAGAGTGGTCAGCAGCACTGGGGCCCCACAGGGGACTGTCCTCTCTCCCTTCCTCTTCACCCTCTACACCACAGACTTCAACTACTGCACAGAGACCTGCCACCTTCAGAAGTTTTCTGATGACTCTGCGATAGTTGGATGTATCAGTGAGGGCGATGAGGATGAGTACAGGGCTGCTGTGAACAACTTTGTCACATGGTGTGAGCAGAACCATCTGCAACTAAATGTGGCAAAGACTAAGGAACTGGTAGTGGACCTGAGGAGAACCAAGACACCTCTGACCCCTGTTTCCATCCAGGGGGTCGGTGTGGACATTGTGGAGGATTATAAGTACCTTGGGGTACACATGGACAATAAACTGGACTGGGCAAAGAGCACTGACGCTCTCTACAGGAAGGGCCAGAGTCGTCTCTATTCCCTGAGGCGACTGAGGTCCTTCAACATCTGCCGGACTATGCTCAGGATTTTTTATGAGTCTGTGGTTGGTAGTGCAATTCTCTATGCTGTTGCATGCTGGGGCAGCAGACTGAGGATGGCAGACGCCAACAGACTCAACAAACTGATCCGCAAGGCCAGTGACATTGTGGGGATGGAGTGTGACTCTCTGACGGTGGTGTCAGAGAGGAGGATGCTGAAGAAGCTAAGGACTATCATGGACAACGTCTCACACCCACTCCATGATGTGCTGGTCAGTCACAGGAGGACGTTCAGTGGGAGACTCATACCACCAAAACTCAGGACTGAACGATACAGGAAATCATTCCTGCCTGTGGCCATCAACCTGTACAACTCCTCCCTCTGAATGGCCCTTGGACTTCACTGTCACTGTCTGTTCTGTTGTATATCTTACTATTTCAGTTTGCACATTCAACATTCAGTACATAGTACATAGTAATTCTAATATATATTTTACATCTCAATTTTGCACATCCAATTGTATTGCTGTACATTTTATATTGTTGTACATTCATTGAGTGGATATTTCTGTATATTTCTTATTTACATATATCCTTAGTATTAATATTCTGTTTCTTTTATATTGTCTTTATATATATATATATATATATATATATATATATATATATATATATATATATATATTCCTTCTCGTCCTTCTTTCTAATTTTATTCTAATCTATAATTATGTTTTGCATGGAGCACTGCTAAAAACAATTTCCCCTCGGGGATAAATAAAGTTATTCTGATTCTGATTCTGATTCTGATTCTGATTCTGTGTTTCATCTTAAATGCTTCATTTTCTGACCACGGCAAAGAATCTACTCAACCATCACATCTCATTGAAGCTGAACAGTGTGTGACCCCCTCTAGTGGACGTTGTGGAGGATTCAGTTGTGTTTGCTCCAAAGGTTTTTGTACAGAGTTTTGGTGTTTCCTGTCACTGTGGGCTGCAGAGCACAGTAGTACACAGCAGAGTCAGACAGCTGAAGCTTCTGGATCTTCAGAGGAACTGACTTATCCTTGATTGTAGCATTAAATCTGTCTTTGTCAAACTCTTCAGCATTTTCTGCTGTTTTTGAGAAACGTTTCAGCATGAACTTTGGGAAACTGTTCACTTCTTGTTTGTACCAGAACAGATAGGAAGTTGGGCTACTGGTCTCAAAAGTACAGTCCAGTGAAACTGTGTGTCCTTCAGTAGCAATGACATCTTCTTTTGTCTGGGTCACTCTGTCTTCTCCTTTACACTCTGAGGAAGAAGAGAACATGCAGAGGAAGAGATGAATCAATAAAGATGATTGATTAAAGTTCCATCATCAGAGTCAGACACACAGACATTCAAGACTTTTCAAAGGAAATGTGATGTTTTATTTCTCACCAAAGCAAAGAGCAGCCAGAATAATCCACAGCCAATGTTCCATCTGTACAACAAGGTTGAAATGAAGAGGAGAAAGTAGGTGATGTTCAACATTCAGTGTGAGAATGCTTCTCTTCACAGCAGCACTTCTTATTGACACAATGGTTGAACACAGTGCACAAGTAGTGCAGCGCCTACTTGATAATGTGGCCCTCTAGTGGAGGTAAAAAGTTGAGTCCAACAGTGTGGAACAAAGGCCTCCAGCAGCTTGTCAGTGTGTCAGCTTGTGTTTTTGTACAGAGTTTTGCTGTTTCCTGTCACTGTGGGCCTCACAGCACAGTAGTACAGAGCAGAGTCAGTCACTGCAGCAGAGGAGATCTGCAGATCCATTTGGGTTTGATCCTCACTCACTTTAACAGACAGTCTGGAGTCTGGATTAGATATTAGATTTCCTGTTCCTGAGTGAGAGATGAGGAACTCTGGTGGTTTTCCTGGATATTGTCGATACCAGTAAAACTCATCTCCAACAGTTGCCTGTTTGGAGTATTTGTAGGACAGAGTCACAGTGCTGTCTTCTAAACTGGACTCTTCTTTGTTGACTGGACTGAGTTCTTGACAGCTGACACCTAAACAAAGAGATAACTCTGTTATAGCATGTTGTAAAAGTCTGACTAAATGAATGACAGACAACAAACATTTGACTGAAGCTTTTTGGTGCTGCATGATGGAACATACCTGTTAGAATGGAAAGAAACAGGAGAGAAAACACACAATGATGCAGAGACAGCATGTTGAATAAAGGTAATGTTTGTGGTTTGTGTGTTGAACTCTGCTGAATATGGAAGCTCCTCTCTCTTCTGTAGTTCAGTAACAGCTCAGCTCCTCCCTCAATCTCTCCGTCTCCTCTTAGATCTGGATTTCCTCTTCTCTCTGTTTCTCTTCCTCCTGGTTAACAGACTGCTAGCAGCACTTTGTTCCAGCTGGAGGTGAGAAGGTTTTTCTCTGTTTCTGTGGTTCCTTTATGAGAGGAGTTACAGGAAGGACGTTGCATTGATTTACAGGATGGATCACATTTTCACATATAATAAACAACTGCTAAAATCACTGAATCGTAATGAAATATATGATCAAATATTGTAAGCAAAGCAAGTGAAATTGATGTGTTTTAAAAGGATTTGATTTAAGAAATGTGTCATTTGAACATGAGAGGACCCAGGATTGAACCCTGTGGTACACCACAAGAAATCACAGGCAGAGAAAACAAAAGATAAACTTGTTTTATAAAGAAAATAATCAAATCAATCAAAACCTGAGTCTGTGATGCAACTAGTTCATGGACATGGGTGAATACTTGATTGTGAAGAGGGACGGAGTCACAGCCTCCGTTTACAGCTCGACTCAACACGTTAACAAGCTGACATGTAATTACAACAAAGTCAACGTCAAAGTGTTTTATTGTCATATGCACAGCAAGAAACAAGTTTCCTTGTACAATGAAATTCTTACTTTGCTGTCCACGAGAATGCCAGGATAAAAAAGATATATAAAAAGCAACAATATCAAACCAAGAGCAATTTAAAGAATCAAAGATAAATAAATAAACAAATCCGAGATAAATGAACAGAACTGCAACAGCTATAAGCAGAAATTGCAAATGACTATATACATAATTTCAATAGCTATTCACGTAGTGCAAAGTGGTGTTATGTGCAAACTGGTAGGTGTAAACAGTCGACAGTAGCATGTGCAAATTGGTCAAAGTAAACATTAAACAGTAAGTAAACATTAAACAGTAAGTGTGCAGTCCAAAAATGGTAGAACTAAACCGTAAAAAAAACCAAAAAAAAAAACAGTATAGTACACAGTGGAGAATAAAGTGTGAGGTACAGTGCAGTTATGAATGCAGCTGAATGAATGAATGTTGCCTAACCCTAACCCTCTCTGCCGTCCATGACTTCCTGACAATGGACACATCGACAGACATTGTTCCTGATGTAGTCTGTCTCAGTTATCCTGTGAGTCCATGATTTAGTCTTTACTGATAACCATGGAGGTTTTATTGTACTCTTTAAATATGAAATGAAGGTCAGATCCATTGATTGAAGTCAAATGTTGAACCAAGAGAAGTGACGTCACATCCACAGGTTTATATGGCAGCGTGAAAAGTCAACAGAACATTGTGCTTTAGTTCATCTAAAAGTTAGGATCCTCCCTAAATCTGTCCTATTTCAGCTCTCATGAAAATGTTTCATGTCAACAAACGTTGAAAAAATATGTTGTTGCACGTTGCCATGGTTACCTTGGTGAACTATAATTGTGAATGAATAAGTTTTCAGTGGTTTAATTTCTGAAGCTTTCCATCACAGTCCTGTCTGAGAGGACAGTGAGTCCAACAGTGTGTGACTCCCTCTAGTGGACGTTGTGGAGGATTCAGTTGTGTTTGCTGCAAAGGTTTTTGTACAGAGTTTTGGTGTTTCCTGTCACTGTGGGCGTCAGAGCACAGTAGTACACAGCAGAGTCAGTCACTGCAGCAGAGGAGATCTGCAGATGGACTTGATTTCTCTCCTCATTCAGTTCAGCGGTTAGTCGAGGGTTTGGAGGTTTTGCTGTCAACACTGAAGGATCCTTTGTATCAGTGATGAGCAGAAGGAACTGAGGAGCTGATCCAGGATCTTGTCGGTACCACTGGAGGTTATTGGCTTTAACTGAATAGTTACAGGACAGAGTCACACTCCGGCCCTCTGATGAAAACTCTTCAGGTCTGCTGGCAGTAATATCATCTTCCAAGGTGTGACCTAGTGAGGGAAACAACATGTTGTGTTGAGAGTTCAGTTCCAAAGTGAGAAATCCATCATTTGAAAAATATCACACATTGACATTGTTATGTGAAAACGATTGATGCTGTTTAGTGATCAGTTATTAGTGATGAAGTGATCACATGGAGAATAGCATCTTTGAAATGTTGAAATGTGAACTCATTCACACTGGATCTGTTTTCTTGTCAGAAACATACGAACCTACGAGAGTTGAAAAGAACAAAATAGCAGTGAGTGTTTCCATGTTTAGAGGTGAAACGTTGTCACTGGATGTTCAGTATGAAGGAGTTCTGTGAGTTGTGTTTGGTCTGATGTTCACAGCTGGAATCAAACAGTTAGGAGGAGGAGACTCATGTTTCAGATTATCTTCATTTCTGAAGCTCATCATCACAGCCGTGTCTCAGCAGTGAAAAGACTGTAGACTGTTTCATCACATCCCATTGAAGCTGAACAGTGTGTGACTCCCTCTAGTGGACGTTGTGGAGGATTCAGTTGTGTTTGCTGCAAAGGTTTTTGTACAGAGTTTTGGTGTTTCCTGTCACTGTGGGCGTCAGAGCACAGTAGTACACAGCAGAGTCAGTCACTGCAGCAGAGGAGATCTGCAGATGAAACTCCTTTTTCGATTGATCTTGTTCAACAGACAACTTTGCTGTTTTTTCTGAATATCCTGAGATTAGAAACTGTGGAGATGATCTGGACTTCTGTTGATACCAGAAGACGTAGTCAGCAGATCCTGAATATTTGCAGGAGAGAGTCACATTGTCTCCTTCCAAAGCCAACATTACGTCTTTAAATGGCTTCACTAAATCCTCCGAGGATCCTGAAAAGAACAAAGATATTTTTCACTGTGACATTTTCTTTAACGTCGGTGTCGTCCTAGAAAAACGTTCTCAAAGCGTGAAATGGTTTTGAATGATGTCTGACGATCTTGTTGAAGTTGACTCACCAGTCTGAAACATGAACATCATGATCCAAACTAAAAGGAGCTGCATTATTTTCCTCTTGTCCTGAATGAACAATAGACAGAACACAGCAGCTCTTCACTTCCAACATGAAGCCTTTCACATTCAGCTGTGGAGCTCCTCCTCCTGCTGTGGTCTGTTTGCATTCAGGCTGATGGAAGCTTGAGAAATGACAGAGATGCTGCAGTCGTCATCGTCGTCATCGTCATCATCATCATCATCATCATCATCATCATCATCATCATCATCATCATCATCATCATCCAAATTGTCCTGACTGAATCTGTGGAGAAACAACTTTCTGAAACATCCAGAAGCTCAGCTGCATACTGCCCTTCAGGAGGATGCTCACAGACTCACACACCAAAGCGCTGATTGTGTTTTGTAATCTTATTAAATATACATCCATACATTTAAATGTAAGATTAAGATTAAGTATAAGATTAAGATTATTAAGATTAAGATTACTTTATGAATCACAGCACACACATGCTACAGGGAGGAGGAGACTGTACACACGCCATTCATTATGTGAAATTATTTTTTCCGCGTTTGACCCACCCTCGGTCCGTCGTTCCTCCGTGGCAGACCAGGAGCGGTGGGCTGCCAGCTGCCAGCCGATGCCGGTGCCCGCGCCCGGGGACCCATCCTTTTTCACCGTTGGTCAGGTGGTGATCTTTTTGCATGTTTTTAGTGGGGGTTATTTAAGGAGGAAACCCCGGGTGAACACGGGGAGAACATGCAAACTCCACACAAAGGCCCCCTCGAGCAGCAGGCACTGAAGACATGGTGGAGGACACGCCACCAGCGCCCACAGCGGGATTTGAACCGGGGACCTTCTCGCTGTGAGGCGACAGTGTTACCACTTGTGCCACTGTGCTACCCAAATGTAAATATAACATTCAACAGTCACTGTAACACAGTATTACACACGAAAACCACATGAAACATTTAAAAATTTACTCAAAAATGTTGTTTCATGATTTGAAATTTCACGTTTCGACACTTATGAATATGTGTTGGAGAACCTCACTAATGCAGTTAAGCTCCTCTCTCTTCTATAGTTCAGTAACAGCTCAGCTCCTCCCTCAATCTCTCCGTCTCCTCTTAGATCTGGATTTTCTCTCTGTTTCTCTTCCTCTACCTTCAACTGTGGAAATGACACTGATGCTACAGTCACCGTCATGTAAATGATAACAACATCAGCAATAATACACTTGCATATACATTCATGTAAAAATAATACAAATATAACTAATCATAAAATAATATATGACAGTATATGTATATATTAATATATAATAGTAGAGGGTACTATATGTACATGACAACAATTTATTGTACACTGATCAAAAATATATATAATATATATGTAATATAAACGCAACACTTTTGTTTTTGCTCCCATTTTTCATGAGCTGAACTCAACGATCTAAAACATTTTCTATATACACAAAAGAACCATTTCTCTCAAATATTCTTCACAAATCTGTGTTTGTGAGGGCTTCTCCTTTGCCGAGATAATCCATCCCACCTCACAGGTGTGTCTTAGGCTGGCCACAATCAAAGGACACTCTGAAATGTGCAGTTTTATCACGCAGCAAGATGCCACAGATGTCGCAAGTTTTGAGGGAGTGTGCAGTCGGTATGCTGACTGCAGGAATGTCCACCAGAGCTGTTGCCCAGGGGGGCACTCCTGAAGACCTTCTATGACTCTGTTGTGGCCTCTGCCTTGTTCTATGGTGTAGTCTGCTGGGGGAGCAGCATCACAGCAGCTGACAGGAAGAGGCTGGACAAACTCATCAGGAAGGCCAGCTCTATCCTGGGATGTCCTCTGGAACAGGTGGAGGAGGTGGGGGAGAGGAGGATGACAGCCAAGCTGTCCTCCAGGACAGACAAATGACTCCCACCCCCTCCAACACACACTCACTGCACTGAGGAGCTCCATCAGTGACAGGATGCTACATCCAAAGTGTGTGAAGGAGAGGTATCGCAGGTCATTCCTTCCTGCAGCCGTCAGACTGCACAACAGAAACTGCTCCCAGTAATCAGTACAATAATATGTTTACAATCTGTGCAATAACCTGTGCAATAATGCAATAATGTGCAATAATCAGTGCATAACAATCTGCAAATACTATCTACAATTTCTTAGGATGACGTTATTCTTTTATCCCACTCTTGTATATATACTTGTTTTGAATTTGCATTGCACTTGTTCTTATACTTTATACACTTTATTGATGCTGCTGTATATTGGAATTTCCCCTCGTGGGACTAATAAAGGAATACTGAATTGAATTGAATTCAATACAATTCAATTCAATTTTATTTGTATAGCGCCAAATCAAAACAGAAGTTGTCTCAGGACACTTTCCATATAGAGCTGGTACAGACCAAGCTCTTTTATCTACAAAGAAACCAACAATTCCCCCATGAGCAGCACTTGGCGACAGTGGCGAGGAAAAACTTCCTTTTAACAGGCAGAAACCTCGAGCAGAACCAGACTCTGGGTGGGCGGCCATCTGCCTCGACCGGTTGGGTGAGAGAGGAAGAGCAAGAGAGGGAGAGTGAGACAGACAGACAGACAGACAGACAGACAGACAGACAGACAGACAGACAGACAGACAGACAGACAGACAGACAGACAGACAGACAGACAGACAGACAGAAAGAAAAGCAGTCAGAGAGAGAGAGAGACAGAGACAGAGAGACAGACATGCAGTCACAGTAACAGTGACAGTGGATGTAATAACAGCAGTAGCAGTTGCAGTGGATGTCAGGCAGGGCCAAGGCAGGAGATGCAGCTGAAATCCACAATCCAGATTCAGCCACTGTCCATGGGAACCTGCAAGACGACAAAGCACAGAGACTCCGGGGAAGGAGCTAAGTTAGTAACACGCCGTGGTAGGACATGAGAGCGTGCAGATGGAGAGGGACAGAAGGATGGAGGAGCTCGGTGTATCTTTGGATGTCCCCCAACAGTCTAATCCTATAGCAGCATAACTAGGGGCTGGTCCAGGACAAGCCTGAGCCAGCCCTAACTATAAGCTTTATCAAAAAGGAAAGTTTTAAGCCTACTCTTAAATGTAGAGACAGTGTCTGCCTCCCGGACAATTGAATCGAATCGAATCGAATCGAATCGAATCGAATCCTATAGCAGCATAACTAGAGTCTGGTCCAACTGAAGCCTGAGCCAGCCCTAACTGCAGGTCTTTTCACAGAGGACATTTTCAGCCTTCTCTTGACCACAGAGAGGATGTCTGCCTCCTTAACAAAGACTGGAAGATGGTTCCACAAAATACAACTTGATAGCTGGAGGATCTGGCGCCAGTTCTGCTTTTAGATAATCCGTGGGGTACCACAAGGGTCCATTCTTGGACCGCTTGTTTTCAATATCTACATCTTGCCCTTACCTCAGATTATGGAGCATCATAATATTTCTTATCATACTTACGCAGATGATACACAACTTTATATTTCTGTGTCATCACATGACTACAGTTCCTTACTTTCACTGAGTGACTGTATTCATCAAATCAATGAGTGAATGTGCCAGAATTTTCTTCAGCTTAATGCAGGTAAGACAGAGGTGATTGTATTTGGCCCCAACAATGAAAGGTCAAAGATCAATGCTCACCTTAACTCCATGTCACTGACAACAGATAAAGCCAGAAATCTTGGTGTAATTATTGATTCTGATCTGAATTGACAAATATAACCAGAATCAAGGGATGTCTGTCCAAAGAAGACATGGAAAAACTTGTTCATGCATTCATCTTCAGTAGGTTGGACTATTGCAATGGAGTCTTTACTGGTCTAAACAAAAAATCAATTCGGCGACTACAGCTGATCCAAAATGCTGCTGCACGAGTCCTTACAAACAGCAGAAAAATGGACCATATCACACCAGTCCTCAGATCACTGCACTGGCTTCCTGTGAGTCACAGAATAGACTTTAAAATCTTACTGTTGGTCTACAAAGCATTAAATGGTCTAGGACCAAAATATATTCTAGATTTATTGACTCCATATGAAGTATTCAGACCTCTCAGGTCATCAGGGACAGGTCTACTGTATGTCCCCAGAATGAAAACCAAACAAAGTGAAGCAGCTTTCAGTTATTCTGCTCCTCACCTGTGGAACATTCTCCCTGCACACCTGAGGTCTGCACCACCTGTCAGCTCATTTAAATCAGGGTTGAAAACATTATTATTTGCTAAAGCTTTTGATTAAAGTAAATATATTTGCTCAATGATTTTAATCATAATCATAATGCTGAAATGTTGCCTTTTACTGGCGTCTGTTTTTAATTTGCCTTTAATTGTATTTTACTTTTATTTTTCTATTCTCTTCTAATTTCTTTCTTTCTTTGAAATGTATGATTTTAATGTATTTATATGCTTCTGTAAAGCACTTTGAATTGTGTGAATATGAATTGTGCTATACAAATAAATTTGCCTTTGCTTTTAGAGACTTTAGGAACCGTGAGTAATCCTGCGTTCTGGGACACAGTGTGTCTGAATTTAGTCGCAGAAAGTCAAAGGTCCTCCAGCTCTTTATGTCCTCAAGACATGCTTGAAGTTTAATGAAGTCATTGATTTTATTTTGCTTCATTGATAAATATAACTGGATATAATATGAATAACCGAAAATTTATTAATGGAGTATTTCCGGCAATATATTCCTCAAGGAAATATTTATACGGTGAATAGAAGCGGTCCAAACACAGAACCTTGTGGAACTCCATGACTAACTTTGGCGTGCACAGAGGAATCGTCATTAATATGTACAAACTGAAACTGATCTAAAGAGTCAGACTTAAACCATTTTGGTGCAGTTTCTATAATGCCTAATGAGGGATCCAGTCTCTGTAATAAGATGTGATGGTCAGTGGTGTGGAATGCAGCTCTAAGATCTAATAAGACGAGTACAGAGACATGTCCTTTGTCTGATATAATTTGGAGGTCATTTGTAACTTTGACCAGTGCTGTATCTGTGTTTTCATGCACTCTAAATCTCTAAACCCTGATTGACGTCCTCAAACCAGTCATCTCTCGATGTTATTTCCTCAGTTCAGCTCAACCAATAAATGTTTCCTCTGTTCACAGGAGCTCTGTCTCTAATCTGCATTGCTTCTTTCTTTGTTGTTGGATTTGTCATCAGTCCAGTGACTCTGGCTCAGACCGTAATGGCTTCATGGTGTGTGACTCCCTCTAGTGGACGTTGTGGAGGATTCAGTTGTGTTTGCTGCAAAGGTTTTTGTACAGAGTTTTGGTGTTTCCTGTCACTGTGGGCCTCAGAGCACAGTAGTACACAGCAGAGTCAGACAGCTGAAGCTTCTGGATCTTCAGAGGAACTGATCTTAAGGTGGAATTCAGTGTGGATGAAAATCTGTCCTTGAACTCGTCCTTCGTGTTAAAGTTGCTCAGTATGAATTTGGGGCTGTTGTTTCCATCTTGTTTGTACCAGAACAAAGTTGGAGTTGGGTTACTGGTCTCAAAAGTACAGTCCAGTGTAACTGTGTGTCCTTCAGTAGCAATGACATCTTCTTTTGTCTGGGTCACTCTGTCTTCTCCTTTACACTCTGAGGAAGAAGAGAACATGCAGAGGAAGAGACGAGTCAATAAAGATGATTGATTAAAGTTCCGTCATCAGTCAGACTCACAGACATTCAAGACTTTTCAAAGGAAATGTGATGTTTTATTTCTCACCAAAGCAAAGAGCAGCCAGAATAATCCACAGCCAATGTTCCATCTGTACAACAAGGTTGAAATGAAGAGGAGAAAGTAGGTGATGTTCAACATTCAGTGTGAGAATGCTTCTCTTCACAGCAGCACTTCTTATTGACACAATGGTTGAACACAGTGCACAAGTAGTGCAGCGCCTACTTGATAATGTGGCCCTCTAGTGGAGGTAAAAAGTTGAGTCCAACAGTGTGGAACAAAGGCCTCCAGCAGCTTGTCAGTGTGTCAGCTTGTGTTTTTGTACAGAGTTTTGCTGTTTCCTGTCACTGTGGTCCTCACAGCACAGTAGTACAGAGCAGAGTCAGTCACTGCAGCAGAGGAGATCTGCAGATCCATTTGGGTTTGATCCTCACTCACTTTAACAGACAGTCTGGAGTCTCTATTAGATATTAGATTTCCTGTTCCATAGTCAACGATGAGGAACTCTGGTGGTTTTCCTGGATATTGGCGATACCAGAAGAAATAATCTCCAGCAGTTGCTTTTTTGGAGTATTTGTAGGACAGAGTCACAGTGCTGTCTTCTAAACTGGACTCTTCATTGTTGACTGGACTGAGTTCTTGACAGCTGACACCTAAACAAAGAGATAACTCTGTTATAGCATGTTGTAAAAGTCTGACTGAATGAATGACAGACAACAAACATCTGACTGAAGCTTTTTGGTGCTGCATGATGGAACATACCTGTTAGAATGGAAAGAAACAGGAGAGAAAACACACAATGATGCAGCATGTTGAATAAAGGTAATGTTTGTGGTTTGTGTGTTGAACTCTGCTGAATATGGAAGCTCCTCTCTCTTCTATAGTTCAGTAACAGCTCAGCTCCTCCCTCAATCTCTCCGTCTCCTCTTAGATCTGGATTTCCTCTTCTCTCTGTTTCTCCTCCTCCTGGTTAACAGACTGCTAGCAGCACTTTGTTCCAGCTGGAGGTGAGAAGGTTTTTCTCTGTTTCTGTGGTTCCTTTATGAGAGGAGTTACAGAAAGGACGCTGCATTGATTTACAGGATGGATCACATTTTCAGGGTCTGCAAACAAAAGATGGACTTGTTTTATATTCCTGAAGTGACAACATTATTTCATCATACAATTTTATCCAATAACAGAGTTTTGGGGGAAAGTAAAAGGATCTCAATTCTAGACTCACTCAGTTTTAGGAAGGTCCGGAACACTAGCACTTCACATATCATAAACAACTGATATAATCACTGAATCACAAGTAGATATATGATCAGATGTTGTAAGCAGAGAGCGCATAAACGCGCTGTGTTTATCTCCAACCCCTTCAACTTCACCAAGGATCTGCTGGGGTAGAAGCATAGTGGTAAACTTGCCTCCTCGCAGGAAGGCATAGACCAACACCTGAGGCAGACATACAGCCACCCCGCAAGAGAGCAGGAGCTTGGAGAATGTGACATCCTCATAGACCCCATGAACCTGAGGTGCAGTTGAACATGTCAGAGCTGCAGCTACAGGATGTCAGGAAGGTGGTCCGCAACGCAAGGGCATACTCCACTCCAGGACTGAGTCGCTCTTCACACATAGTGTATAAGAACTGTCTCATGCTCCTGCTGCATCTGTGGAAAATCCTGCAAGTCTTCTGGAGAAGAGGGAGGATCCCAGATCAATGGAGAGTATCTGAAGCGGTGTGGGTCCTGATGGAGGAAAACTCCACCCAACTAGACCAGTTCCGCATTATCTCCCTGCTGTGTGTGTCGAGGCAAAGATCTTTCTCAGCACTGTTTCCAAACGGCTGTGTACCTACCTGGAACAGAACACCTACATCGACACATCGGTCCAGAAGGGCAGAGTTTCGGGAATGCCAGGCTGTCTGGAGCACACAGGTGTGGTGACTCAGCTGATAAAGGAGGCAAGAAAGAACAAGGGCAACCTGTCAGTGTTGTGGCTTGACCTGGCAAATGCATTTGGCTCCATTCCACACAAGCTGGTTCAGCGAACGCTGATGAAATATCATGTTCCCAGCAAGTTCAGAACCTCATGGCTGATCACTGCACCAATTTCAGGATGAGGGTATCTTCGGGAGAAATAACGTCATGGTGTCTAAGGTGGCTAAAGCAGGGATCCAAGTGAGGACTGGACGGAAGTGGAGGGCAGAGGACGCAGTTCGAGAGGCTGAGGCAAGGATGCATCAAAGGAGCCTGGTGGTGGTCACACGAGGCAGAGCTGGGCGAGGCTCCTTTCCAACTCCCCAAACGAACACCAGCAGGAAGGAAGGCTGCCACCTTGTTCAGGAGGAGGTGCGGGCTGCAGTGGAAGAATCAAGAACCATCACAGCAGTGCGAATGAAGCAACATGGAGCTTGGACAAATGGGAGAACGCAGTTGAGATGAAAGTGACCTGGGCTGAGTTGTGGAAAGCCGAGCCTCACTGCATTAAGTTCCTTATCCATGCAGTATACGATGTGCTTCCAAGCACATCAAACCTGCACACATGGGGCAAAGCCAAGACACCAGCATGCCCATTGTGTTCCAAGCAAGGAACCCTGGATCATATCCTCAGCTGCTACACCAGGGCACTTGGAGATGGAGAGTACCGCTAGAGGCATGACCATATTCTTAAGACCATCGCTGAAGTCATCAGCGAAGGACTCGGGTGGGCAAAACGGTTCCAGCCCTCCAAGAAAACCGTCACCTTTGTCAGAGCTGGGGAGCAGCCAACCCCTGCCAGAAGAACATCTGCAGAGATCCTGTTCTCTGCAGGAGACTGGCAGCTGCTGGTGGATCTCGAACATCAGCTGAAGTTCCCCAGCCACATTGCAGTCACCACCCTGTGACCAGACATTGTTCTTGTGTCTGAGTCCAGCAAGCAGGTAGTGCTGCTGGAGCTGACCATCCCATGGGAAGACCACAAGCTCTCCAAGTACACGGGACTGGTCAGTGACTGTCAGCAGGCTGGTTGGAGAGCAGCTGAATCCTGGTCAGCGGTGACCAGAGGCGCCGGGGCCCGTCCATCTCCCCCTCCTCCGCCTCTGGATCTACCGCTGGAGAACAGGTACGACATCCTGAGCCTGCAGGATTTCCCTCCCATAGGGGCGTGCTCCAGCTCGCCTCCGCGACCTGTCCACCCAGCTAGTCGTGGCTCTCGCCAGCACAGCAACCGGGATCCGCGTGTCCAGTCTGGCCCCTGTTCTCCATCTCGGCCAGGTGCAACCACAGGCCGGCGCCACCAACCCTGGGTCTCGCCCCGCCATCGGTGCACCTCCAGGCAGCCCGTGGAGCAGCGCACCCCCTCTGTGCTGGTCGTCGGGACCTCGATGGTCAGACACGTGTCGGTACGTGATGGTCGGACCTTCTGCCGCCCCGGAGCCCGCGTCAAGGAGGTTGAGTCCTCCACCCTCCAGTTGTGTGCTCAGCACAGCTCAGCCTCCACGCTGGTCCTGGAGGCCGGCATCAATGATCTCAGAGACCAGAAATCCGAGATCCTCAAGCGGGATTTCAGGTCCATGGTGGACCGCATGCTGGACACGGGGAAGCGACTGGTTATTTCCGGCCCGCTTCCCCCGCCGCGCTATGGTGACGTCACCACCAGTCGCCTCCGCCAGCTGCACCTGTGGCTAAAGGGATTCTGCCTGGGAAAAAGTATTCCATATGTGGACAATTTTATCTCTTTTTTAAACAGACCCCACCTTTTTAAAACAGACGGCCTACACCCAAACCAGGAGGGGTCACGGCTTTTATCAGTAAACATTGACTTGACAGTCCGGTCCTGCACCACAATCACCTCCTGACTCACTACACCCATACACACGCCCTCTGCACCTCACCCACACTCACACTCACCTTCACCCACCCCCACCTACATCATACACGCCCCTCCCTCACTTTACACAATCAAAACCATAATTTCACACAGACATAGGAGACCCAGGACTACTTTTAGATCAAAATGGGTTTTTAACATTCCACTGGAAAAATGTGATGAGCGCAAGTTCAGCAAAGATGTTAAAATGGCTGTGCTGAACGTGCGCTCTCTTTTAAACAAATCTTTTATTATAAATGACATAATTTTAGATAATAACCTGGACAGCATTCTCCTTACGGAGACGTGGCTTGGCACTGACGCACCTGTTGTTCTCACCGAGGCTTCCCCACCCAATTTTAACTTTTTATTTTCAACCAGGGGGTGCAAAAGAGGGGGCGGTACTGCTTCACTCACAAAAACCAACATGCACATGAACGAAGTCAATTTTAACAGCTACTCATCATTTGAATACCATGCCTTCGTTTTTAGCAGCCCACCGATCCTCTGTATAACTGTGTATCGACCACCTCAGTATTCTACTTCTTTTAGTAGTGAGTTTTCTGAGCTCTTATCAATTATTCATACCTCTTTTAACAGAATTTTAATATCCGGTGATTTTAATCTACACATGGATTTTCCCTCAGACTCAATGTCCAGAGAATTTTTAAACCTTTTACACTGCCTTGATTTTAAGCAACACGTGACGCAGCCGACCCACATCAGGGGGCGCACCTTGGACCTCGTTATATCTTATGGTCTGTCGGTTGGTGCGCCCTCTGTTGTGGACCTGGCTGTGTCTGATCACTTCTGTGTGTTTTTTACAATCACCAGTTTTAATCAGCGGGAGGCCCCTGTGAGAACAGTGAGGAAACGCTACCTAACTTCTGAAGTGGCTGCAAATTTTATCCAGATCTTACAGAGCACTCCTGCTGAAATTTTACCAGCACCCTGCGATTTTATCACTGACAGCTTTAACAATAAAATTAAGTCAGCATTGGACTCAGTGGCTCCACTTGTAATTAAAACAATCAAAACAAGACCCACACCTCCATGGAGAACTGAGGAAATTAAAAAACTCAAAAGGGAATGCAGGAGTGCTGAAAGGAGATGGAGGAAATCAAAGTTGACAGTTCACTATGAAATACTACGTCAACACCTCAAAATCTTCAATAACACAGTCAAACAAGCAAGAATCTCTCACTTCCAAAACTTAATCCATGACCATAAAAATAATCCCAAATTTTTATTCTCCACAATTGATCTTTTAACAAACAAAAATTTTAAAAGATCCTCCAAGACACCAGATAACGCCCTTTGCGAGGATTTTGCAGACCATTTCAGAAGAAAAATCAATGACATAAGATCCAGTCTTTTATCTCAACAGCTTTTAACACCTGGATCATTGCTTGGACCTGTGGAAACACTGGAGAGTTTTGCCCTGGTTGATGCAAGGACACTGAGTCGAGTTTTCTCCCAGGTAAAGCCCACAACCTGCCTTTTTTTTAGACCCAATTCCCACACCGTTTTTTAAAACACTCTATGGATTCTTTGAGGAACAGCTGCTGTATTTGGTCAATTGCTCTCTCCAGACGGGTGTCTTCCCCACCTCCTTTAAAACGGCGGTGGTGAGGCCCTTTCTGAAGAAGAGTGATTTAGACCCCAATGTTTTAAATAACTACCGGCCTGTATCCAACCTGCCATTTTTAAGTAAAATTTTAGAAAAACTTGTTTTTCATCAAGTAAATGAATTTTTACTCTCGAAACATATTTTAGAGACTCATCAGTCTGGTTTTAGGATGAACCACAGTACTGAGACAGCACTTTTAAAGATTTTAAATGACATCAGGTGTAATTTAGATAATCATAAACTCACAGTCTTGGTTCTACTGGATCTAACCGCCGCCTTCGATACAGTAGACCATCACATTTTATTAAATAGACTGAGGAACCTGGTGGGCCTCTCTGGTACTGTTTTTAACTGGTTCACATCCTACCTCACTGATCGAAGTTTCTTTGTAAGTATGGATACATGTTCCTCAGGAACCCATAAGATAAAGTGTGGGGTTCCCCAAGGTTCAATTTTAGGTCCAACTCTTTTTAATCTTTACATGCTGCCCCTTGGGGACGTCATCAGGAGGCATGGCATCAACTTCCATAGTTATGCTGATGATACGCAACTGTACATCGCCGTGTCTCCTGATGACCCAGGGCCAATTGATGCCCTTTTTAACTGTATTTTAGACATCAAGTCATGGATGGCAGCAAACTTCCTACAGCTCAACCAGGACAAAACTGAGGTTTTAGTCATTGGTCCTGAAGGCCAGAGAGAGAAACTTTTACCAAAGTTACAGGATTTTAAACCCTCAAAATCAGTAAAAAATCCGGGCGTGATTTTTGACTCTGAGCTCACTTTTATTCCACACATCAAAAACATAACAAAGATAGGTTTTTACCATCTTAAGAATATAGCCAGAGTCCGCCCGTTCCTCTCTCAGGCCAGTATGGAGGTGCTGATGCATGCTTTTATCACTTGTCGTTTAGATTACTGTAATGCCCTGCTCTCTGGTCTTCCCAAAAAGAGCATGTATAACTTACAATTATTACAAAACTCAGCCGCACGAGTGCTGACGAGGACCAGAGGGCGGGAGCATATAACACCTGTTTTAAAATCGCTGCATTGGCTCCCCGTGCGCTTCAGGATCGATTTTAAGGTTCTTTTACTAGTTTTTAAGTGTCTTAACGATCTTGGGCCTTCTTATTTATCTGCATTACTTTTACCGTATCAACCCTCGCGGACCCTGAGGTCCTCCGGTGCAGGCCTTTTAACGATACCACAAATTAGAACTAGAGCACATGGGGAGGCGGCGTTCAGTTATTATGGCCCCCGATTGTGGAACAGCCTGCCGGAGAGCCTCAGGGCCGCAGAGACTGTTGATGTTTTTAAAAAGAGGCTCAAGACCCATCTTTTTAATCAGGCTTTTTACTGACTCATTTAGCTATTTATAATTTCTTAGGCTGACCTTTATTCTTACATTTTCTAATATTATATATATTTTTATTTTTTTTATTTTATTTTATTTTATTTTTTTACTTTTTATTGTGTTACCTCAATGTTTTATTTCAATTGTTTTAGTCATTACTTATGGTCTATTTTATACATTTTACTGTTTTCTTCTCAGTTTTAGCTTCTATACCTTTTATCTTATTTTACTGTTCTAGCCCCTCATTTTCCAGTGTTTCCTCCTGGGGGCCTACCACACCGGGATTTGATTCTGGTTCACCGATGGGGGTGCTGTTCTGTGGATGGCCCTGGCCCAGGTAGCTAGAGAGCTTTACACCTTGGTGTGGAGCCTCCTGCCTGCCTGGGCTGGGGTGGACCCTGTGTCAGCACCCCCGCAGTCATGGACCATGATTCCTCTCGGTGTGCATGGCCCCCAAAGGTAGCTTCTTCCTCACCTCGGTTCTCGGTGCCCAGCCATGTCTCCTCAGCGACAGTTAGTGTATGTATGTGGGTGTGTGTAAGTTTGTGTGTGTGGGTATGTATGTCTGTCCATGTATGTGCGTGACTGTATGTAATTGTGTATCTCTGTGTATATTTGGGGGGGTGGGAGGTTTGGGGTCACAGTGTTCTATAATGTTGTTGTTTTTAACCCCTGTGAGGCACTTTGTATTACTATAAAGTATGAAAAGTGCCATATAAATAAAGTTGATTTGATTTGATTTGATGATGTCCCCCAGTGGAGGTTGGATGCAGGGGCTTTGCAGCCCTTCCCCTGACTAGTGCATTTAACAGTTTGGGCATCGAGGGCAAGAGAAGGAGGAGAGCCATCCGCAGGACCACCGATGCGGATAATGGATAATGTCTAACCAGTTGTCCATCATCAGGAGTTCATGGCCTCTATGAAGGTAACCGTCTGTCCTCTCTGCAGAAATAATGGACACCTCGACAGACATTGTCCCTGACACATCCTGTCGCAATTGTTCTGTGTGTTCATGAATTAATCTTAACCGATAACCATGGAGGTTTTATTGTACTCTTTAAATATGAAATGAAGGTCAGATCCATTGATTGAAGTCAAATGTTGAACCAAGAGAAGTGACGTCACATCCACAGGTTTATATGGCAGCGTGAAAAGTCAACAGAATATTGTGCTTTAGTTCATCTAAAAGTTAGGATCCTCCCTAAATCTGTCCTGTTTCAGGTCTCATGAAAATGTTTCATATCAACAAAAGTTGAAAAAATATGTTGTTGCACGTTGCCATGGTTACCTTGGTGAACTATAATTGTGAATGAATAAGTTGTCAGTGGTTTAATTTCTGAAGCTTTCCATCACAGTCCTGTCTGAGAGGACAGTGAGTCCAGACTGTTTCATCACGTCTCATTGAAGCTGAACAGTGTGTGACTCCCTCTAGTGGACGTTGTGGAGGATTCAGTTGTGTTTGCTGCAAAGGTTTTTGTACAGAGTTTTGGTGTTTCCTGTCACTGTGGGCGTCAGAGCACAGTAGTACACAGCAGAGTCAGACACTTTAGCTGAGACGATCTCCACATCTACACATTTCTCTGTCTTGTTAATGTGAGCTGAGAAATCAGAACCAGTTGGATGGATGGATCCTCCCTCTGTGATGGAGAGCAGGAACTCTGGTCTGGATCTCTGGTGTTGTCGGTACCACTGGATGTTGCGGATAGCACCGTCATATTTACAGGCCAGCTTGATGCTTCTTCCCTCTGCTACATGTTCTTCAGTACTTTCTGGCTTTATGCTGTTCATGGAACCCAGAGCTGCAAAATGAGTATTATTCATGTCAGTTAGTCTGCAAGAGACTCTAACATGAAGAGACTGAGCAGAGGTTCTGGACTCTTTCTGTCATCTTTGACCCTTTTTAGATGCTTTCAATGAAGCAAATGTCTTTTTCCATCGTGGAAATGTTGATCTTCTACACATGAAGCTGACGTTATGAAATGTGGAGCCAATATCTGGTTAATCCAGCAGGTTAAATGAGGCTTTGATCTGTGTTGTAACACTCACCTATAAAGTGAGAGAAGAGTAGAAAGAGGTAAAGCAACATGTCTTTGGAGCTGTTGAAGTCAGACAGACAGCAGATGAACAACGTTCTTCCACTGCAGGAGAATGAGAAAGGAAACAGCCTCTCTGCTGCACAGCCCTTCTCCTCAACATCAAGACCATTGTGCTTTGAGTTCCTCAAAGCTTTCTGCTCTGCAGACAGAGATCATCTCATTGGTTGAGGTGAACATGAGTGGGTGGGGCCAGAGACTCTCTGCCTACCAAAGTTCAGTTCAGCCAGTGAGATGATTTGTTGGTCCAGAGCAGCTCTGCCTCAGAGAAATGTTTGCTGAATGTCCACTTTCAGTCCTTCACACCATGTGAGACTAAGGCAGGTCAGAGTAGAAGGAAGCTTCACCTGAAGATTTTGTCTTTATTCTGGGAACATGGAGGACAGTTTACAGGTCTTTTAATGACAGTGGACGCAGACTAATATGAACATGTCATTTATTGAATCAGCCCGAGCAACGGTCAGACAAAAGCTCATCACACACAAAGTCCTCCTCACTTTAATGTCTCGGTTCATCATTGTTTGGTCGTCCTTCAGCTTGAATTTCTTCGGTCAAATATTGAATCAGTTTGTTTCAAATTGTTCATTTCCAGCCTGGATGCCATTAATTTCTCAGGTGTTCAGTGAGAACCTTGACGTGATCATGTTCATAGAGGGTTTAGTATTCATGAGGGAGGACAGAGGCAGATGGTATAAATCCTCCACATGGTGTCTTCAGCCTGTGTTTCTTCAGACGCTGTCACCTCATCCTGCATGTAGTGGTTGTGTTGGACTCAGCTGAGACGTCTTGTGCTGGACAGCAAACACTTTGAACTGAAGTCCTGAAGGTGCTGATGATTCTGAAGTGCCCCCTAATGTTTGTCACTATACAAATGATCCATGAAGTGGACTGACTGAGTATTGAGACAGAATCAGACTTTTCATGTTTGTGTGGTCTTTTGAAGGGTCAGTGACAAATGGCAAGATGAGAAATTCAAAAACTTTTTAAAATTCTGTTTTAAAAGCATTCATCAGGTCTGTCAAAATGTACATTTTGTGTTCATGTTGATTTCATGACATTTGAAATCAGATTTGTACCATTTTTTTACAAAAATCACACGGAATGTGCCTGAAAATGTCAAATGGTATAACCGAAAAAGAATGACAAATTTTAAAAATCTAATCCACCTAGAATGCATATAAATACAGCCATAAAAATAATTACCTAATTTTAAAATGTCACATGAAAATAGATTTTATAAGGATTACCTCCAAATGTACATTTTAGGCTTTTTTAAATACATTGAGTGGGACATATACTGTAATCATCCTTTGTGTTCTAAATAATCTTTGACAAATCATGTAAAAAATGTTTAAAAACATGTTATTGCACTGCAATAGAGGATTACTTTATATTCCACATTAATTTTTTCTGTATATTATAATATTTTCATGAAAAATACTGGTTACTCCAATTGACACTAACCAGTTACACCACCTGACAATGTTGCTTTTATAGTCAGAGGTCACTGTTTCTTGAAAAAAATGACACTGAAAATCAAGAATGACAGTCAAATGAATTCAAGCTTAACTGAACTTTATTTTTTTCAGTGTAGAAAAATATTTGTCATGTCTTCTGTAGAGGAAGCAGAGACTGGGAACTCGGAGGTCGATTCATCCATCACCAGGGCTGAAGTCACTGAGGTAGTTTGCAAGCTCCTCAGTGGCGGAGCACCGGGGTCGGATGAGATCCGCCCTGAGTACCTCAAGTCTCTGGATGTTGTAGGACTGTCTTGGTTGACACCCCTCTGCAACATTGCGTGGCAGTTGGGCACTGGGTTGGTGGTCCCTCTTTTTAAAAAGGGGGACTGGAGGGTGTGTTCCAACTATCAGGGGATCACATTCCTCAGCCTCCCTGGGAAAGTCTATTCCAGCATACTGGAGAGGAGAATCTGGCCGATAATCGAACTTCGGATTCAGGAGGAACAATGCGGTTTTCGTCCTGGCTGTGGAACACTGGACCAGCTCTATACCCTCCGCAGGGTGCTTGAGGGTTCACGAGAGTTTGCCCAACCAGTCCACATGTGTTTTGTGGACTTGGAGAAGGCATTCGACCGTGTCCCTTGCGTCATTCTGTGGGAGGTGCTCCGGGAGTATGGGGTTGGAGGCTCTCTGTTGAACTGGAGCAGGAGCTTGGTCCGCATTGCCAGAAGTAAGTCAGACCTGTTTCCGGTGCATGTTGGACTCCGGCAGGGCTGCCCTTTGTCACCGGTTCTGTTCATTATTTTTATGGACAGAATTTCTAGGCGCAGCCAGGAGCTGGAAGGTGTTCGGTTCGGGGGCCGGCAGATTTTCTCTCTGCTTTTTGTGGATGATGTTGTTTTGTTGGCTCCATCGAGCCAGGACCTTCAGCATGCACTGGGGCGGTTCACAGCCGAGAGTGAAGCAGCTGGGATGAGAGTCAGCACCTCCAAGTCCGAGGCCATGGTTCTCAACTGGAAAAAGGTGGCTTGCTCCCTCCAGGTTGGGGGAGAGTTCCTGCCTCAAGTGGAAGAGTTTAAGTATCTTGGGATCCTGTTCACGAGTGAAGGAAGGATGGAGGGTGAGATTGACAGGCAGATCGGTGCAGCGGCAACAGTAATGCAGTCGCTGTATCAGTCTGTCGTGGTGAAGAAGGAGCTGAGCCAAAAGGTGAAGCTCTCAACTTACCGGTCAATCTACGTTCCTACCGTCACCTATGGTCATGAACTTTGGGTCATGACCGAAAGAACGAGATCCCGGATACAAGCGGCTGAAATGAGTTTCCTCCGTAGGATGGCAGGGTGCTCCCTTAGAGATAGGGTGAGGAGCTCTGTCACCTGCTCCTCCACACCGAAAGGAGTCAGCTGAGGTGGCTCGGGCATCTCTATCGGATGCCCCCTGGACGCCTCCCTAGGGAGGTGTTCCAGGCATGTCCCACCAGGAGGAGGCCCCGAGGAAGACCCAGGACACGCTGGAGTGACTATGTCGCTCTGCTGGCCTGGGAACGCCTCGGGATCCCCCGAGCTAGAGGAAGTGTCCAGGGAGAGGGAATTTTGGGGCGTCCCTGCTCAGACTGCAGCCCCGTGACCCAGCCCCGGATGAAGTGGGAGACAATGGATAGATGGATGGATGGACTAACATTTATCCTATTACTAAATTATTGAAGTTTTGTCTTTTAAAGCTGCTGTTAATGTTGAAAGGTAGGTGTCACTGTACACCTACTTAATTCTGCTACATTATTAAATTAATACTTTACACTTAAAAATAGTTTCACATAATAAGTAGTTTATATTACAACATAAATCAGCATCATAAACTACTGATATTTGATAAAAGTGACCTATAACAGAGAGGTTTGTAATGGTGTAACCGGTTACACCATTTGCAATTTCAATTTAAAATCAAATTTGACAGGCATTATTATGGACACATATGTACACACATGGCCTTAGTGTGAATATTTCAAACTGAATTTTTAAAGTAAATACTCATTTTTGTAATTATGAAGATTAATTCATGTTTTCCTGGGGTCATACCATTTGACATGTAAACATAAGCATACCTGACCGTACCCCAAAAATGTAAAATTATCTCAAATTTGAAAGAGAGTTACTAACTTTGGCACATGGCAGTTAGTCTCATCAGGGGTCCTTCTCTGTGATGTCATTTCCTGTCACACTGTCTTCTTACATGATATTACCAAAATGGCTCCTTGAATGGTGGTTACACCACTTTGACACTTCAGGATTTTGACTTGACGGACAAAATTCCCCAAATAAAATATAAAATTCTGAACAACTGTGTTTTATTACTTTTATTTACTATTAAATAAATCTAATGTAAGATTATGCCAGACTAGTTGATAGCATGCTTTTTTGAAAATTTTAACCTTTTTAAGCAAGTTAAACTATTTGGTACCAAGTTTTTAGGGTTACACCACATGACATTTTTGCCATTATCCCCCAAATATTCTCTCAAAATATATTAAAACCATATATTTTAGACTAGGTCTTCAAAAGAAGGAATGTATGCAAGTAATATGTAAGTTTATTTTAAAATTTTTACCTTTTTAAATGAAAGCAAATCACATGGACACAAAAAAATAAGCGTCACGTCATTGACCCTGAATTGAACATCACAGATTAAACTCTGCTTTCCAGGTGAAGTTTGGAACTTGTAATTTTGTCCATCAGCGTCAGGTCCACAGCAAAGATGGTGGAGTGTTTGTGGAAGCTGCCGTCGCTTTAAATGAGCCACTTTACTCTGAAACTGGTCGACTGTGGTTGTACTGGATGCATGCTGTAGACTTTAATGCCTGAAAATACAAATTCTGAGTAAATCCACAGTTTATGTCTCAGTGTGTTTGATCCTCAGTTATTTCTGTATTCATTGGTTTTTTGTTGTCATGGTGTCTTGAGTTTGAAGCATCATCCAGCTGGTTTGTCCCTGATTGGCTGCTCATGTCAATCCTCCCACAGTGTTTGATCAGCAGCTGTAACCACAGTGACTGATCCAACAGGAATGATCAGAATCCATCTGATATGAAGCTGTGGTTTGAATACCACTTCCCTCCTGTTTGAAGAGCAGTCAGATATCTGTGTTCAGCTTTTTGTACAGCCTCTTCTACACTTTGTATCACTGTGTTTCTAGAGCACAGTAGTAGAGAGCTGTGTCTGCCAGGGTTAGCTTTGTGATGGTCAGTTCAGTCGATGATCTTGATGTTTGACTTTCATATCGATTGTCAGGAATATATTTGTAATTACTCCATGATCTTGCTCCTTTCCAGAGTATAAACTGAGGAGCCTGAATGTCAGAATGATGTTTGTACCAGTGAAGTCTAATATAACTATAGCTTGTCTCATATTGACATGTGAGTGTGACAGATCGTCCTTCTCTTCCACTGACTTTATCTTCTCCAGGAGAGATTGTGTTTCCAGCTGTGAGTCCTGGAAAAAGTGGATAAAATGAAGCCATTAGACTCACATTGTTCATGAGGCTGAGAGGAGAACACAGTGGAAAATGTCAAGTGTACAGTGTGATTGTATGGACATTGACAGTAAAAGAGAAAAAGTACAGTTCCATTAACATTCACTGTTCCAGGATGATGAAAAGGTGAGGTGCTTTCTGTCAGAGCAAAGAAATGAGAGGCGTTGTGAAATACAGCTTGTGTATATGTGGTTAATGCAGCAGCTTCAAGAAAACTTGAGCTCCTGTTCTGTTGTAACACTCACCTATAAAGTGACAGAAGAGCAACAAGAGGTAAAGCAACATGTCTTTGAGTTGTTGAAGTCAGACAGACAGCAGAGGAGCAATGATGTTCCACTGCAGGAGAATGAGTAAGAAATCATGTCATTGGTTGAGTTGAGGCTCAGTGGGCGGGGCCAGTCACCTCCTGATGTCATTTCCTCAGTTCAGCTCAACCAATAAATGTTTCCTCTGTTCACAGGAGCTCTGTCTCTAATCTGCATTGCTTCTTTCTTTGTTGTTGGATTTGTCATCAGTCCAGTGACTCTGGCTCAGACCGTAATGGCTTCATGGTGTGTGACTCCCTCTAGTGGACGTTGTGGAGGACTCAGTTGTGTTTGCTGCAAAGGTTTTTGTACAGAGTTTTGGTGTTTCCTGTCACTGTGGGCTGCAGAGCACAGTAGTACACAGCAGAGTCAGACAGCTGAAGCTTCTGGATCTTCAGAGGAACTGACTTATCCTTGATTGTAGCATTAAATCTGTCTTTGTCGAACTCGTCAGCATTTTCTGCTGTTTTTGAGAAACGTTTCAGCATGAACTTTGGGAAACTGTTCACTTCTTGTTTGTACCAGAACAGATAGGAAGTTGGGTAACTGGTCTCAAAAGTACAGTCCAGTGTAACTGTGTGTCCTTCAGTAGCAATGACATCTTCTTTTGTCTGGGTCACTCTGTCTTCTCCTTTACACTCTGAGGAAGAAGAGAACATGCAGAGGAAGAGATGAATCAATAAAGATGATTGATTCAAGTTCCGTCATCAGAGTCAGACACACAGACATTCAAGACTTTTCAAAGGAAATGTGATGTTTTATTTCTCACCAAAGCAAAGAGCAGCCAGAATAATCCACAGCCAATGTTCCATCTGTACAACAAGGTTGAAATGAAGAGGAGAAAGTAGGTGATGTTCAACATTCAGTGTGAGAATGCTTCTCTTCACAGCAGCACTTCTTATTGACACAATGGTTGAACACAGTGCACAAGTAGTGCAGCGCCTACTTGATAATGTGGCCCTCTAGTGGAGGTAAAAAGTTGAGTCCAACAGTGTGGAACAAAGGCCTCCAGCAGCTTGTCAGTGTGTCAGCTTGTGTTTTTGTACAGAGTTTTGCTGTTTCCTGTCACTGTGGGCCTCACAGCACAGTAGTACAGAGCAGAGTCAGTCACTGCAGCAGAGGAGATCTGCAGATCCATTTGGGTTTGATCCTCACTCACTTTAACAGACAGTCTGGAGTCTGGATTAGATATTAGATTTCCTGTTCCTGAGTGAGAGATGAGGAACTCTGGTGGTTTTCCTGGATATTGTCGATACCAGAAGAAATAATCTCCAGCAGCTGCTTTTTTGGAGTATTTGTAGGACAGAGTCACAGTGCTGTCTTCTAAACTGGACTCTTCATTGTTGACTGGACTGAGTTCTTGACAGCTGACACCTAAACAAAGAGATAACTCTGTTATAGCATGTTGTAAAAGTCTGACTGAATGAATGACAGACAACAAACATTTGACTGAAGCTTTTTGGTGCTGCATGATGGAACATACCTGTTAGAATGGAAAGAAACAGGAGAGCAAACACACAATGATGCAGAGACAGCATGTTGAATAAAGGTAATGTTTGTGGTTTGTGTGTTGAACTCTGCTGAATATGGAAGCTCCTCTCTCTTCTATAGTTCAGTAACAGCTCAGCTCCTCCCTCAATCTCTCCGTCTCCTCTTAGATCTGGATTTCCTCTTCTCTCTGTTTCTCCTCCTCCTGGTTCACAGACTGCTAGCAGCACTTTGTTCCAGCTGGAGGTGAGAAGGTTTTTCTCTGTTTCTGTGGTTCCTTTATGAGAGCAGTTACAGAAAGGACGCTGCATTGATTTACAGGATGAATCACATTTTCAGGGTCTGCAAACAAAGAGGGACTTGTTCTGTTTTCCTGAAGTGACGACATTATTTCATCACTGTAAACCTGAAGTCTGATAATAATGAAAGATCAGATCAGCATCAAATATTATTCCAGATTATGAGCAGGAGGCTTAACATCAACAAACAATTGTTGCAAGATTGAATTTGATCCATTTGACAGAAATTTCAAGAAAACTAAAAGGATCTCAGTTCTAGACTCTGTCATTTGTAGGAAGGTCTGGAACACCAACATTTCACATATAATAAACAACTGCTAAAATCACTGAATCGTAATGAAATATATGATCAAATATTGCAAGCAAAGCAAGTGAAATTGATGTGTTTTAAAAGGATTTGATTTAAGAAACGTGTCATTTGAACATGAGAGGACCCAGGATTGAACCCTGTGGTACACCACAAGAAATCACAGGCAGAGAAAACAAAAGATAAACTTGTTTTATAAAGAAAATAATCAAATCAATCAAAACCTGAGTCTGTGATGCAACCAGTTCATGGACATGGGTGAATACTTGATTGTGAAGAGGGACGGAGTCACAGCCTCCGTTTACAGCTCAACTCAACACGTTAACAAGCTGACATGTAATTATAACAAAGTCAATGTCAAAGTGTTTTATTGTCATATGCACAGCAAGAAACAAGTTTCCTTGTACAATGAAATTCTTGCTTTGCTGTCCACGAGAATGCCAGGATAAAAAAGATATATAAAAAGCAACAATATCAAACCAAGAGCAATTTAAAGAATCAAAGATAAATAAATAAACAAATCCGAGATAAATGAACAGAACTGCAACAGCTATAAGCAGAAATTGTAAATGACTATATACATAATTTCAATAGCTTTTCACGTAGTGCAAAGTGGTGTTATGTGCAAACTGGTAGGTGTAAACAGTCGACAGTAGCATGTGCAAACTGGTAAAAGTAAACATCAAACAGTAAGTAAACATTAAACAGTAAGTGTGCAGTCCAAAAATGGTAGAACTAAACCGTAAAAAAAAAACAAAAAAAAACAGTATAGTACACAGTGGAGAGTAAAGTGTGAGGTACAGTGCAGTTATGAATGCAGCTGAATGAACGTTGCCTAACCCTAACCCTCTCTGCCGTCCATGACTTCCTGACAATGGACACATCGACAGACATTGTTCCTGATGTAGTCTGTCCCAGTTATCCTGTGAGTCCATGAATTAATCTTTACTGATAACCATGGAGGTTTTATTGTACTCTTTAAATATGAAATGAAGGTCAGATCCATTGATTGAAGTCAGATGTTGAACCAAGAGAAGTGACGTCACATCCACAGGTTTATATGGCAGCGTGAAAAGTCAACAGAACATTGTGCTTTAGTTCATCTAAAAGTTAGGATCCTCCCTAAATCTGTCCTATTTCAGCTCTCATGAAAATGTTTCATTTCAACAAAAGTTGAAAAATATGTTGTTGCACGTTGAGGACAGTGAGTCCAGACTGTTTCATCACGTCTCATTGAAGCTGAACAGTGTGTGACTCCCTCTAGTGGACGTTGTGGAGGATTCAGTTGTGTTTGCTGCAAAGGTTTTTGTACAGAGTTTTGGTGTTTCCTGTCACTGTGGGCTGCAGAGCACAGTAGTACACAGCAGAGTCAGTCACTGCAGCAGAGGAGATCTGCAGATGAAACTCCTTTTTCGATTGATCTTGTTCAACAGACAACTTTGCTGTTTTTTCTGAATATCCTGAGATTAGAAACTGTGGAGATGAACTGGACGTCTGTTGATACCAGTAGACGTAGTCAACAGATCCTGAATATTTGCAGGAGAGAGTCACATTGTCTCCTTCCAAAGCCAACATTACATCTTTAAATGGCTTCACTAAATCCTCCGAGGATCCTGAAAAGAACAAAGATATTTTTCACTGTGACATTTTCTTTAACGTCAGTGTCGTCTTAGAAAAACGTTCCCAAAGCGTGAAATGGTTTTGAATGATGTCTGACGATCTTGTTGAAGTTGACTCACCAGTCTGAAACATGAACATCATGATCCAAACTAAAAGGAGCTGCATTATTTTCTCTTGTCCTGAATGAACAATAGACAGAACACAGCAGCTCTTCACTTCCAACATGAAGCCTTTCACATTCAGCTGTGGAGCTCCTCCTCCTGCTGTGGTCTGTTTACATTCAGGCTGATGGAAGCTTGAGAAATGACAGCGATGCTGTAGTCATCATCTCCATCGTCATCATCATCATCATCATCATCATCGTCATCGTCGTCATCGTCATTATCATCGTCATCATCCAAATTGTCCTGACTGAATCTGTGGAGAAACAACTTTCTGAAACATCCAGAAGCTCAGCTGCATACTGCCCTTCAGACTGCATTCCCACTTGGTCTTTAAACGCTGTATTTCAGACGGTTGTTCCAGAGATTTTAGCCGTTATTAACTGCTCATTTTCTGCTGGTTAAGATTTTGTTAACGATGTCACACTGCTGGTTGTTGGGTCACACCTGTTTTGCAGTCAGAGTTGAGGTGGTGGAGTGAGCGTTGGTGGCCTCTTATTTAATGTCTTGCTGGATTTGCCTTTGCTGCAGTGGATTGGGATGAAGGAAGGCTGGTTTGTGAGCTCAACAGCTGATCCAATGGTGCTCCGACTCATCCAGGAGAGCGTTTCAGCCAAATCTGTGCCAGGATGCTCCTCAGCTCTACACAGATTCACAGACTCACACACCAAAGCGCTGACTGTGTTTTGTATTCTTATTAAATATACATCCATACATTTAAATGTAAGATTAAGATTAAGATTAAGATTACTTTATGAATCACAGCACACACAGGGATTCCTCGCTACAGGGAGGAGGAGACTGTACACACGCCATTCATTATGTGAAATTATTTTTTCCGTCGTTCCTCCGCGGCAGAGCAGGAGCGGTGGGCTGCCAGCTGCCAGCCGATGCCGGTGCCCGCGCCCGGGGACCCATCCTTTTTCACCGTTGGTCAGGCGGTGATCTTCTTGTATGTTTTTAGTGGGGGTTATTTAAGGAGGAAACCCCGGGTGAACACGGGGAGAACATGCAAACTCCACACAGAAAGGCCCTTTTTCCTCGAGCAGCAGGCAGGAGGACACGCCACCAGCGCCCACAGCGGGATTCGAACCGGGGACCTTCTAGCTGTGAGGCGACAGTGTTACCACTTGTGCCACTGTGCTACCCAAATGTAAATATAACATTCAACAGTAACTGTAACACAGTATTACACACGAAAACCACATGAAACATTTAAAAATTTGCTCAAAAATTTTGTTTCATGATTTGAAATTTCACGTTTCGACAGTTATGAATATGTGTTGGAGAACCTCACTAAAGCAGTTAATGACACAATTAGAACTGAAGCTCATTTAAAGGTTAGGATCATCATCATCACAACTTGAATCGTATGAAACAACACTTTCCTTTTCTCTGTGTTTTAACTTTAGTGCTTCATTTTGTTTGTTTTAATCAGCACAAGAATCAACACGACCATCACATCCTACTGAAGTTTAACAGTGTGTGACTCCCTCTAGTGGACGTTGTGGAGGATTCAGTTGTGTTTGCTCCAAAGGTTTTTGTACAGAGTTTTGCTGTTTCCTGTCACTGTGGGCTGCAGAGCACAGTAGTACACAGCAGAGTCAGACAGCTGAAGCTTCTGGATCTTCAGAGGAACTGATCTTAAGGTGGAATTCAGTGTGGATGAAAATCTGTCCTTGAACTCGTCCTCTGTTTTTCCCGAGCCAACCTTAAACTGGCTCAGTATGAATCTGGGGCTGCTGTTTCCATCCTGTTTGTACCAGTAGAGATAATCATTTGATGAACTGCTGTTATATTGACAGCCAAGTGTTACTTCCTGTCCTTCAGTAGCAGTCTCATCTCCTTTGGGTTGCAGCACGTTGTCTTTTTGTGCTCTGCTTCCTGTAAAACAGCCACAAACAGTATCAGTGTGCTGTCAAAGAATCATGTCAATGTTGGATTGATGTCAAAGAAACAGAGTTGTGTTCATACCAAGGCACATCGCAGCCAGCAACACTGAGATGAACAGAGGCGTCATGTGTGCAGTGTTGAGTCACTGTGAGCTCCAGCAGGTCTAAAGAAGGCTGTGATCTCTGTGTTTAGTCTTCATCACCCAGTTGGTGGATTAGGAGGAGGAGCCTGATCACAGTGTCAGGGCTCATTCACAGCCCTGTTATTCCCCCGACTGACGAGTTTACACTCAACACATTTCACTGACACTCTCCTCTCCTGTAGAACTTGTCTTGTATGTGGTCATTATGTGAAACTACAGCTATAGGTTCATTGCATATGCCACTGAACTCTATTGTCCCTCTAACAAAAAGAAGATAACAAAACAGAGGACGTCCAATCAAACAGCTGAGCTACTGTCGCTCAAATTGCCAAATAAGTTCATGCTGGTTCTGATAGAAAGGTGTCAGATTACACAGTGCATCGCAGTTTGTTGCGTTTGGGGCTGCATAGCCACAGACCAATCAGGGTGTCCATGCTGACCTCTGTCCACCTCCGAAAATGGCAACAATGGGCACATGAACATCAGAACTGGACCACAGAGTAATGGAAGAAGGTGGCCTGGTCTGACGCATCACGTTTTTTTTTTCATCACGTGGATGGCCAGGTGCGTGTGCGTCGCTTACCTGGGGAACACATGGCACCAGGATGCACTCTGGAAAGAAGGCAAGCCGACAGAGGCAGTGTGATGTTTTGGGTGATGTTCTGCTGGGAAAGCTTGTGTACTACCATTCATGTGGATGTTACTTTGACATGTACCACCTACATAAGCATTGTTGCAGACCATGGACACCCTTTAGGAGAAACAGTATTCCCTGATGGCTGTGGTCTCTTTCAGCAGGATAATGCATCATGCCACAAAGCAGAAATGGTTCACGAATGGTTTGTGAACCACAACAACGAGTTTGATGTGTTGACTTGACGTGTTGGCTGCTCATGTCAATCCTCCCACAGTGTTTGATCAGCAGCTGTAACCACAGTGACTCTGATCCAACAGGAATGATCAGAATCCATCTGATATGAAGCTATGGTTTGAATACCACTTCCCTCCTGTTTGAAGAGCAGTCAGATATCTGTGTTCAGCTTTTTGTACAGCCTCTTCTACACTTTGTATCACTGTGTTTCTAGAGCACAGTAGTAGACAGCTGTGTCTGCCAGGGTTAGCTTTGTGATGGTCAGTTCAGTCGATGAGCTTGATGTTTGACTTTCATATCGATTGTCAGGAATATATTTGTAATTACTCCATGATCTTGCTCCTTTCCAGAGTATAAACTGAGGAGCCTGAATGTCAGAATGATGTTTGTACCAGTAAAGGTAAACATCCTCTGATGTTGTCTCATATTGACATGTGAGTGTGACAGATCGTCCTTCTCTTCCACTGACTTTATCTTCTCTTGGAGAGATTGTGTCTCCAGCTGTGAGTCCTGGAAAAAGTGGATAAAATGAAGCCATTAGACTCACATTGTTCATGAGGCTGAGAGGAGAACACAGTGGAAAATGTCAAGTGTACAGTGTGTTTGTATGGACATTGACAGTAAAAGAGAAAAAGTACAGTTCCATTAACATTCACTGTTCCAGGATGATGAAAAGGTGAGGTGCTTTCTGTCAGAGCAAAGAAATGAGAGGCGTTGTAAAATCCAGCTTGTGTATATGTGGTTAATGCAGCAGCTTCAAGAAAACTTGAGCTCCTGTTCTGTTGTAACACTCACCTATAAAGTGACAGAAGAGCAACAAGAGGTAAAGCAACATGTCTTTGAGTTGTTGAAGTCAGACAGACAGCAGAGGAGCAATGATGTTCCACTGCAGGAGAATGAGTAAGAAATCATGTCATTGGTTGAGTTGAGGCTCAGTGGGCGGGACCAGTCACCTCCTGATGTCATTTCCTCAGTTGAGCTCAACCAATAAATGTTTCCTCTGTTCACAGGAGCTCTGTCTCTAATCTGCATTGCTTCTTTCTTTGTTGTTGGATTTGTCATCAGTCCAGTGACTCTGGCTCAGACCGTAATGGCTTCATGGTGTGTGACTCCCTCTAGTGGACGTTGTGGAGGATTCAGTTGTGTTTGCTGCAAAGGTTTTTGTACAGAGTTTTGGTGTTTCCTGTCACTGTGGGCTGCAGAGCACAGTAGTACACAGCAGAGTCAGACAGCTGAAGCTTCTGGATCTTCAGAGGAACTGATCTTAAGGTGGAATTCAGTGTGGATGAAAATCTGGCCTTGAACTCGTCCTTCGTGTGAAAGTTGCTCAGTATGAGTTTGGGGCTGTTGTTTCCATCTTGTTTGTACCAGAACAAAGTTGGACCTGGGTTACTGGTCTCAAAAGTACAGTCCAGTGTAACTGTGTGTCCTTCAGTATCAATGACATCTTCTTTTGTCTGGGTCACTCTGTCTTCTCCTTTACACTCTGAGGAAGAAGAGAACATGCAGAGGAAGAGATGAGTCAATAAAGATGATTGATTAAAGTTCCGTCATCAGAGTCAGACACACAGACATTCAAGGCTTTTCAAAGGAAATGTGATGTTTTATTTCTCACCAAAGCAAAGAGCAGCCAGAATAATCCACAGCCAATGTTCCATCTGTACAACAAGGTTGAAATGAAGAGGAGAAAGTAGGTGATGTTCAACATTCAGTGTGAGAATGCTTCTCTTCACAGCAGCACTTCTTATTGACACAATGGTTGAACACAGTGCACAAGTAGTGCAGCGCCTACTTGATAATGTGGCCCTCTAGTGGAGGTACAAAGTTGAGTCCAACAGTGTGGAACAAAGGCCTCCAGCAGCTTGTCAGTGTGTCAGCTTGTGTTTTTGTACAGAGTTTTGCTGTTTCCTGTCACTGTGGGCCTCACAGCACAGTAGTACAGAGCAGAGTCAGTCACTGCAGCAGAGGAGATCTGCAGATCCATTTGGGTTTGATCCTCACTCACTTTAACAGACAGTCTGGAGTCTCTATTAGATATTAGATTTCCTGTTCCATAGTGAGAGATGAGGAACTCTGGTGGTTTTCCTGGATATTGTCGATACCAGAAGAAAGAATCTTGAACAGTTGCTTTTTTGGAGTATTTGTAGGACAGAGTCACAGTGCTGTCTTCTAAACTGGACTCTTCATTGTTGACTGGACTGAGTTCTTGACAGCTGACACCTAAACAAAGAGATAACTCTGTTATAGCATGTTGTAAAAGTCTGACTGAATGAATGACAGACAGCAAACATTTGACTGAAGCTTTTTGGTGCTGCATGATGGAACATACCTGTTAGAATGGAAAGAAACAGGAGAGCAAACACACAATGATGCAGAGACAGCATGTTGAATAAAGGTAATGTTTGTGGTTTGTGTGTTGAACTCTGCTGAATATGGAAGCTCCTCTCTCTTCTATAGTTCAGTAACAGCTCAGCTCCTCCCTCAATCTCTCCGTCTCCTCTTAGATCTGGATTTCCTCTTCTCTCTGTTTCTCCTCCTCCTGGTTCACAGACTGCTAGCAGCACTTTGTTCCAGCTGGAGGTGAGAAGGTTTTTCTCTGTTTCTGTGGTTCCTTTATGAGAGCAGTTACAGAAAGGACGCTGCATTGATTTACAGGATGAATCACATTTTCAGGGTCTGCAAACAAAGAGGGACTTGTTCTGTTTTCCTGAAGTGACGACATTATTTCATCACTGTAAACCTGAAGTCTGATAATAATGAAAGATCAGATCAGCATCAAATATTATTCCAGATTATGAGCAGGAGGCTTAACATCAACAAACAATTGTTGCAAGATTGAATTTGATCCATTTGACAGAAATTTCAAGAAAACTAAAAGGATCTCAGTTCTAGACTCTGTCATTTGTAGGAAGGTCTGGAACACCAACATTTCACATATAATAAACAACTGCTATAATCACTGAATCATAATGAAATATATGATCAAATATTGTAAGCAAAGCAAGTGAAATTGATGTGTTTTAAAAGGATTTGATTTAAGAAATGTGTCATTTGAACATGAGAGGACCCAGGATTGAACCCTGTGGTACACCACAAGAAATCACAGGCAGAGAAAACAAAAGATAAACTTGTTTTATAAAGAAAATAATCAAATTAATCAAAACCTGAGTCTGTGATGCAACTAGTTCATGGACATGGGTGAATACTTGATTGTGAAGAGGGACGGAGTCACAGCCTCCGTTTACAGCTCGACTCAACACGTTAACAAGCTGACATGTAATTACAACAAAGTCAATGTCAAAGTGCTTTATTGTCATATGCACAGCAAGAAACAAGTTTCCTTGTACAATGAATTTCTTACTTTGCCATCCACGAGAATGCCAGGATAAAAAAGATATATAAAAAGCAACAATATCAAACCAAGAGCAACTTAAAGAATCAAAGATAAATAAATAAACAAATCCGAGATAAATGAACAGAACTGCAACAGCTGTAAGCAGAAATTGCAAATGACTATATACATAATTTCAATAGCTATTCACGTAGTGCAAAGTGGTGTTATGTGCAAACTGGTAAAAGTAAACATTAAACAGTAAGTAAACATTAAACAGTAAGTGTGCAGTCCAAAAATGGTAGAACTAAACCGTAAAAAAAAAACAAAAAAAAAACAGTATAGTACACAGTGGAGAGTAAAGTGTGAGGTACAGTGCAGTTATGAATGCAGCTGAATGAACGTTGCCTAACCCTAACCCTCTCTGCCGTCCATGACTTCCTGACAATGGACACCTTGACAGACATTGTTCCTGATGTATTCTGTCCCAGTTATCCTTTGAGTCCATGAATTAATCTTTACTGATAACCATGGAGGTTTTATTGTACTCTTTAAATATGAAATGAAGGTCAGATCCATTGATTGAAGTCAGATGTTGAACCAAGAGAAGTGACGTCACATCCACAGGTTTATATGGCAGCGTGAAAAGTCAACAGAACATTGTGCTTTAGTTCATCTAAAAGTTAGGATCCTCCCTAAATCTGTCCTATTTCAGCTCTCATGTAAATGTTTCATTTCAACAAAAGTTGAAAAATATGTTGTTGCACGTTGCCATGGTTACCTTGGTGAACTATAATTGTGAATGAATAAGTTGTCAGTGGTGTCATTTCTGAAGCTTTCCATCACAGTCCTGTCTGAGAGGACAGTGAGTCCAGACTGTTTCATCACGTCTCATTGAAGCTGAACAGTGTGTGACTCCCTCTAGTGGACGTTGTGGAGGATTCAGTTGTGTTTGCTGCAAAGGTTTTTGTACAGAGTTTTGGTGTTTCCTGTCACTGTGGGCGTCAGAGCACAGTAGTACACAGCAGAGTCAGTCACTGCAGCAGAGGAGATCTGCAGATGGACTCGATTTCTCTCCTCATTCAGTTCAGCGGTCAGTCGAGGGTTTGGAGGTTTTGCTTCCACCACTGCAGGATCCTTTGTATCAGTGATGAGCAGAAGGAACTGAGGAGCTGATCCAGGATCTTGTCGGTACCACTGGAGGTTATTGGCTTTAACTGAATAGTTACAGGACAGAGTCACACTCCGGCCCTCTGATGAAAACTCTTCAGGTCTGCTGGCAGTAATATCATCTTCCAAGGTGTGACCTAGTGAGGGAAACAACATGTTGTGTTGAGAGTTCAGTTCCAAAGTGAGAAATCCATCATTTGAAAAATATCACACATTGACATTGTTCAGTGAAAACGATTGATGCTGTTTAGTGATCAGTTATTAGTGATGAAGTGATCACATGGAGAATAGCATCTTTGAAATGTGAACTCATTCACACTGGATCTGTTTTCTTGTCAGAAACATACGAACCTACGAGAGTTGAAAAGAACAAAATAGCAGTGAGTGTTTCCATGTTTAGAGGTGAAACGTTGTCGCTGGATGTTCAGTATGAAGGAGTTCTGTGAGTTGTGTTTGGTCTGATGTTCACAGCTGGAATCAAACCGTTCGGAGGAGGAGACTCATGTTTCAGATTATCGTCATTACTGAAGCTCATCATCGCAGCTGTATCTCAGCAGCAAAAAGACTGTAGACTGTTTCATCACATCCCATTGAAGCTGAACAGTGAGTGACTCCCTCTAGTGGACGTTGTGGAGGATTCAGTTGTGTTTGCTGCAAAGGTTTTTGTACAGAGTTTTGGTGTTTCCTGTCACTGTGGGCCTCAGAGCACAGTAGTACACAGCAGAGTCAGTCACTGCAGCAGAGGAGATCTGCAGATGAAACTCCTTTTTCGATTGATCTTGTTCAACAGACAACTTTGCTGTTTTTTCTGAATATCCTGAGATTAGAAACTGTGGAGATGAACTGGACTTCTGTTGATACCAGAAGACGTTGTCAGCAGATCCTGAATATTTGCAGGAGAGAGTCACATTGTCTCCTTCCAAAGCCAACATTACATCTTTAAATGGCTTCACTAAATCCTCCGAGGATCCTGAAAAGAACAAAGATATTTTTCACTGTGACATTTTCTTTAACGTCAGTGTCGTCTTAGAAAAACGTTCCCAAAGCGTGAAATGGTTTTGAATGATGTCTGACGATCTTGTTGAAGTTGACTCACCAGTCTGAAACATGAACATCATGATCCAAACTAAAAGGAGCTGCATTATTTTCTCTTGTCCTGAATGAACAATAGACAGAACACAGCAGCTCTTCACTTCCAACATGAAGCCTTTCACATTCAGCTGTGGAGCTCCTCCTCCTGCTGTGGTCTGTTTGCATTCAGGCTGATGGAAGCTTGAGAAATGACAGCGATGCTGCAGTCGTCATCATCATCATCATCATCATCATCATCATCATCATCATCATCATCTTCCAAATTGTCCTGACTGAATCTGTGGAGAAACAACTTTCTGAAACATCCAGAAGCTCAGCTGCATACTGCCCTTCAGACTGCATTCCCACTTGGTCTTTAAACGCTGTATTTCAGACGGTTGTTCCAGAGATTTTAGCCGTTATTAACTGCTCATTTTCTGCTGGTTAATATTTTGTTAATAATGTCACACTGCTGGTTGTTGGGTCACACCTGTTTTGCAGTCAGAGTTGAGGTGGTGGAGTGAGCGTTGGTGGCCTGTTATTTAATGTCTTGCTGGATTTGCCTTTGCTGCAGTGGATTGGGATGAAGGAAGGCTGGTTTGTGAGCTCAACAGCTGATCCAATGGTGCTCCGACACATCCAGGAGAGCGTTTCAGCCAAATCTGTGCCAGGATGCTCCTCAGCTCTACACAGATTCACAGACTCACACACCAAAGCGCTGATTGTGTTTTCTAACCCTAACCCTTAGGCAAGGCAAATTTTTTGTATAGCACAATTCATACACTAGGCAATTCAAAGTGCTTTACAGAAGCATAAAAATATATTAAAATCACACATTTCATAGAAAGAAAGAGATTAGACGAGAATATAAAAATAAAAATAAAATACAATTAAAGGAAAATTAAAAACAGAAGCGAGTAAAATAATAATTAAAAAAAAAAAAAAAGCTAAAAAAAAGCTTTTGTAAATAATAATGTTTTCAACCCTGATTTAAATGAGCTGACAGGTGGTGCAGACCTCAGGTGTGCAGGGAGAATGTTCCACAGGTGAGGAGCATAATAACTGAAAGCTGCTTCACTTTGTTTGGTTCTGATTCTGGGAACACACAGTAGACCTGTCCCTGATGACCTGAGGGGTCTGGATACTTCATATGGAGTCAATAAATCTAGAATATATTTTGGTCCTAGACCATTTAATGCTTTGTAGACCAACAGTAAGATTTTAAAGTCTATTCTGTGACTCACAGGAAGCCAATGTAGTCATCTGAGGACTGGTGTGATATGGTCCATTTTTCTGCTGTTTGTAAGGACTCGTGCAGCAGCATTTTGGATCAGCTGTAGTTGCCTAATTGTTTTTTTGTTTGGGCCAGTAAAGACTCCATTGCAATAGTCCAACCTACTGAAAATGAATGCATGAACAAGTTTTTCCATGTCTTCTTTGGACAGACATCCCTTGATTCTGGTTATATTTGTCAGGTGTTAGTAGGCTGATTTGGTAATCAGCTTTAAATGACTGATAAAATTCAGGTCCAAATCAATAATTACACCAAGATTTCTGGCTTTATCTGTTGTTGTCAGTGACATGGAGTTAAGGTGAGCACTGATCTTTGACCTTTCATTTTTGGGGCCAAATATAATCACTTCTGTTTTATCTGCATTAAGCTGAAGTAAATTCTGGCACATCCACTCATTGATTTGATGAATACACTCACTCAGTGAAAGTAAGGGACTGTAGTCATGTGATGACACAGAAATATAAAGTTGTGTATCATCTGCGTAAGTATGATAAGAAATATTATGATGCTCCATAATCAGAGCTAGGGGCAACATGTAGATATTGAAAAGAAGTGGTCCGAGAATGGACCCTTGTGGCCCCCCACACATCATCTTCTTTTGTTCAGACACATGCTCACCAACTGACACAAAGTAGTCTCTATCTTGTAAATAGGATTTGAACCAGTGTAGTACAGTGCCAGTAAGTCCCATCCACTTTTCCAGTCTGTCAAGAAGTATGTCCTGATCAACTGTATCAAAGGCAGCACTGAGATCTAATAATACTAAAACTGAGGTTTTGGAAGCATCATTATTCAGATGTATGTCATTTAAAACTTTGATAAGTACAGTCTCAGTCAAAGGGAAAATTTGATATTGGCCTGTAGTAACTTATTACTGAAGCATCCAGATTAGTCTTTTTCATGAGAGGTTTTATTACTGCAGTTTTCAAGGCCTGGGGAAACTGACCGGACTGAAGAGAATTATTTATTATCTGTAACACATCTGGAGCTATGGAATTAAAAACATTTTTTAAAAAGTTTGTTGGCAGAGTATCAAGACAGCATGTTGTGGATTTTAACTGTGATACAGTTTCTGTCAGCCTTGTGTGATCTAGAAGGTTAAAATATGCTAGATTAACTGGAGAACAAGAAGGCACAGATAGACTTATCATTTTGCCTGAGTTGGAGCTGCACACTGTTTGTCTTATCCTTGAAAATTTATCTGTAAAAAAGGCTGCAAAATCATCGCATGACTTGTTGGATAGCAGCTCAGGAGGGACTGATGCTGTGGGGTTTGTCAGTCTATCCACAACAGAAAACAATTAAATTAATTAAACATACATCCATACATTTAAATGTCAATATAACATTCAACAGTAATTCTAACACAATATTTTACATGATAACCACATGAAACATTGAAAGATTTACTCAAAAATTTAGTTTCATGATTTGAAATTTCACGTTTCGACAGTTCTGAATATGTATTGGAGAACCTCACTAATGCAGTTAATGTCACAATTAGAACTGAAGCTCATTTAGAGGTCAGAATTTACTGTTAGACTCAATTGTGATGCAACATTGTTTACATACAGAAAATCCCACAAGACCTCATCATCATCATCATCATCATTATGATCATCACAGTTTGAATCGTATGAAACAACACTTTCCTTTTCTCTGTGTTTTAACTTTAGTGCTTCATTTTGTTTGTTTTAATCAGCACAAGAATCAACACGACCATCACATCCTACTGAAGTTTAACAGTGTGTGACTCCCTCTAGTGGACGTTGTGGAGGATTCAGTTGTTTGCTGCAAAGGTTTTTGTACAGAGTTTTGCTGTTTCCTGTCACTGTGGGCTGCAGAGCACAGTGGTACACAGCAGAGTCAGACAGCTGAAGCTTCTGGATCTTCAGAGGAACTGATCTTAAGGTAGAATTCAGTGTGGATGAAAATCTGTCCTTGAACTCGTCCTTTGTGTTAAAGTTGCTCAGTATGAGTTTGGGGCTGTTGTTTCCATCTTGTTTGTACCAGAACAAAGTTGGACCTGTGTAACTGGTCTCAAAAGTACAGTCCAGTTTAACTGTGTGTCCTTCAGTGGCAATGACATCTTCTTTTGTCTGGGTCACTCTGTCTTCTCCTTTACACTCTGAGGAAGAAGAGAACATGCAGAGGAAGAGATGAATCAATAAAGATGATTGATTAAAGTTCCGTCATCAGAGTCAGACACACAGACATTCAAGACTTTTCAAAGGAAATGTGATGTTTTATTTCTCACCAAAGCAAAGAGCAGCCAGAATAATCCACAGCCAATGTTCCATCCGTACAACAAGGTTGAAATGAAGAGGAGAAAGTAGGTGATGTTCAACATTCAGTGTGAGAATGCTTCTCTTCACAGCAGCACTTCTTATTGACACAATGGTTGAACACAGTGCACAAGTAGTGCAGCGCCTACTTGATAATGTGGCCCTCTAGTGGAGGTAAAAAGTTGAGTCCAACAGTGTGGAACAAAGGCCTCCAGCAGCTTGTCAGTGTGTCAGCTTGTGTTTTTGCACAGAGTTTTGCTGTTTCCTGTCACTGTGGGCCTCACAGCACAGTAGTACAGAGCAGAGTCAGTCACTGCAGCAGAGGAGATCTGCAGATCCATTTGGGTTTGATCCTCACTCACTTTAACAGACAGTCTGGAGTCTCTATTAGATATTAGATTTCCTGTTCCTGAGTGAGAGATGAGGAACTCTGGTGGTTTTCCTGGATATTGTCGATACCAGAAGAAATAATCTCCAGCAGCTGCTTTTTTGGAGTATTTGTAGGACAGAGTCACAGTGCTGTCTTCTAAACTGGACTCTTCATTGTTGACTGGACTGAGTTCTTGACAGCTGACACCTAAACAAAGAGATAACTCTGTTATAGCATGTTGTAAAAGTCTGACTACATGAATGACAGACAACAAACATTTGACTGAAGCTTTTTGGTGCTGCATGATGGAACATACCTGTTAGAATGGAAAGAAACAGGAGAGAAAACACACAATGATGCAGAGACAGCATGTTGAATAAAGGTAATGTTTGTGGTTTGTGTGTTGAACTCTGCTGAATATGGAAGCTCCTCTCTCTTCTATAGTTCAGTAACAGCTCAGCTCCTCCCTCAATCTCTCCGTCTCCTCTTAGATCTGGATTTCCTCTTCTTTCTGTTTCTCCCCCTCCTGGTTAACAGACTGCTAGCAGCACTTTGTTCCAGCTGGAGGTGAGAAGGTTTTTCTCTGTTTCTGTGGTTCCTTTATGAGAGGAGCTACAGAAAGGACGCTGCATTGATTTACAGGATGGATCACATTTTCAGGGTCTGCCAACAAGAGATGGACTTGATTTATATTCCTGAAGTGACGACATTATTTCATCATACAATTTCATCCAATAACAGAGTTTTGGGGGAAAGTAAAAGGATCTCAGTTCTAGACTCACTCACTTTTAGGAAGGTCTGGAACACCAGCACTTCACATATCATAAACAACTGATATAATCACTGAATCACAATTAGATATATGATCAGATGTTGTAAGCAGAGAGCGCATAAACGCGCTGTGTTTATCTCCAACCCCTTCGAGTTCACCAAGGATCTGCTGGGGTAGAAGCATAGTGGTAAACTTGCCTCCTCACAGGAAGACATAGACCAACATCTGAAGCAGACGTACAGCGACCCCACAAGAGAGCAGGAGCTGGGAGAATGTGATATCCTCATAGACCCCGTGAACCTGAGGTGCAGTTGAACATGTCAGAGCTGCAGCTAAAGGATGTCAGGGAGGTCGTCCGCAACGCAAGGGCATACTCCACTCCAGGACCGAGTCGCTCTTCACACATAGTGTATAAGAACTGTCTCACGCTCCTGCTGCATCTGTGGAAAATCCTGCAAGTCTTCTGGAGAAGAGGGAGGATCCCCGATCAATGGAGAGTAGCTGAAGGGGTGTGGGTCCCGATGGAGGAAAACTCCACCCAACTAGACCAGTTCCGCATTATCTCCCTGCTGTGTGTCGAGGCAAAGATCTTCCTGAGCACTGTTTCCAAACGGCTGTGTACCTACCTGGAACAGAACACCTATATCGACACATTGGTCCAGAACGGCGGTGTTTCGGGAATGCCAGGCTGTCTGGAGCACACAGGTGTGGTGACTCAGCTGATAAGGGAGGCAAGAAAGAACAAGGGCAACCTGTCAGTGTTGTGGCTTAACCTGGCAAATGCATTTGGCTCCATTCCACACAAGCTGGTTCAGCGAACACTGATGAAACATCATGTTCCCAGCAAGTTCAGAGACCTCATGGCTGATCACTGCACCAATTTCAGGATGAGGGTATCTTCGGGAGTAATAACGTCATGGTGTCTAAGGTGGCTAAAGCAGGGATCCAAGTGAGGACTGGACGGAAGTGGAGGGCAGAGGATGCAGTTCGAGAGGCTGAGGCAAGGATGCATCAAAGGAGCCTGGTGGTGGTCACATGAGGCAGAGCTGGGCGAGGCTCCTTTCCAACTCCCCAAACGAACACCAGCAGGAAGGAAGGCTGCCACCTTGTTCAGGAGGAGGTGAGGGCTGCAGTGGAAGAAACAAGAACCATCACGGCAGTGTGAATGAAGCAACATGGAGCTTGGACAAATGGGAGAACGCAGTTGAGAGGAAAGTGACCTGAGCTGAGCTGTGGAAAGCCGAGCCTCACTGCATTAAGTTCCTTATCCATGCAGTATACGATGTGCTTCCAAGCACATCAAACCTGTACACATGGGGCAAAGCTGAGACACCAGCATGCCCATTGTGTTCCAAGCAAGGAACCCTGGATCATATCCTCAGCTGCTACACCAGGGCACTTGGAGATGGAGAGTACCGCTGGAGGCATGACCATGTTCTTAAGACCATCGCTGAAGTCATCAGCGAAGGACTCGGGTGGGTGAAGCGGTTCTGGCCCTCCAAGAAAACCGTCACCTTTGTCAGAGCTGGGGAGCAGCCAACACCTGCCAGAAGAACATCTGCAGAGATCCTGTTCTCTGCAGGAGACTGGCAGCTGCTGGTGGATCTTGAACATCAGCTGAAGTTCCCCAGCCACATTGCAGTCACCACCCTACGACCAGACATTGTCCTTGTGTCTGAGTCCAGCAAGCAGGTAGTGCTGCTGGAGCTGACCATCCCATGGGAAGACCACCTGGAAGAAGCCTTTGAGAGGAAGCTCTCCAAGTACACGGGACTGGTCAGTGACTGTCAGCAGGCTGGTTGGAGAGCATGATGTCCCCCAGTGGAGGTTGGATGCAGGGCTTTGCAGCCCTTCCCCTGACTAGAGCCTTTAGCAGTTTGGCCATCGAGGGCAAGAGAAGGAGGAGAGCCATCCGCAGGACCACCGATGCGGATAATGGATAATGTCTAACCAGTTGTCCATCATCAGGAGTTCATGGCCTCTATGAAGGTAACTGTCTGTCCTCTCTGCCGTCCATGACTTCCTGATAATGTAGACCTCGACAGACATTGTCCCTGACACATCCTGTCGCAATTGTTCTGTGTGTTCATGAATTAATCTTAACCGATAACCATGGAGGTTTTATTGTACTCTTTAAATATGAAATGAAGGTCAGATCCATTGATTGAAGTCAAATGTTGAACCAAGAGAAGTGACGTCACATCCACAGGTTCATATGGCAGCGTGAAAAGTCAACAGAACATTGTGCTTTAGTTCATCTAAAAGTTAGGATCCTCCCTAAATCTGTCCTGTTTCAGGTCTCATGAAAATGTTTCATATCAACAAAAGTTGAAAAAGTATGTTGTTGCATGTTGCCATGGTTACCTTGATGAACTATAATTGTGAATGAATAAGTTGTCAGTGGTTTAATTTCTGAAGCTTTCCATCACAGTCCTGTCTGAGAGGACAGTGAGTCCAGACTGTTTCATCACGTCTCTCAAGCTGAACAGTGTGTGACTCCCTCTAGTGGACGTTGTGGAGGATTCAGTTGTGTTTGCTGCAAAGGTTTTTGTACAGAGTTTTGGTGTTTCCTGTCACTGTGGGCTGCAGAGCACAGTAGTACACAGCAGAGTCAGACACTTTAGCTGAGACGATCTCCACATCTACATGTTTCTCTGTCTTGTTAATGTGAGCTGAGAAATCAGAACCAGTTGGATGGATGGATCCTCCCTCTGTGATGGAGAGCAGGAACTCTGGTCTGGATCTCTGGTGTTGTCGGTACCACTGGATGTTGCGGATAGCACCGTCATATTTACAGGCCAGCTTGATGCTTCTTCCCTCTGCTGCATGTTCTTCAGTACTTTCTGGCTTTATGCTGTTCATGGAACCCAGAGCTGCAAAATGAGTATTATTCATGTCAGTTAGTCTGCAAGAGATTCTAACATGAAGAGACTGAGCAGAGGTTCTGGACTCTTTCTGTCATCTTTGACCCTTTTTAGATGCTTTCAATGAAGCAAATGTCTTTTTCACATGTTCAAATGTTGATCTTCCACACATGAAGCTGACGTTATGAAATGTGGAGCCAATATCTGGTTAATCCAGCAGGTTAAATGAGGCTTTGATCTGTGTTGTAACACTCACCTATAAAGTGAGAGAAGAGTAGAAAGAGGTAAAGCAACATGTCTTTGGAGCTGTTGAAGTCAGACAGACAGCAGATGAACAACGTTCTTCCACTGCAGGAGAATGAGAAAGGAAACAGCCTGCTGCACAGCCCTTCTCCTCAACATCAAGACCATTGTGCTTTGAGTTACTCAAAGCTTTCTGCTCTGCAGACAGAGATCATCTCATTGGTTGAGGTGAACATGAGTGGGTGGGGCCAGAGACTCTCTGCCGACCAAAGTTCAGTTCAGCCAGTGAGATGATTTGTTGGTCCAGAGCAGCTCTGCCTCAGAGAAATGTTTGCTGAATGTCCACTTTCAGTCCTTCACACTATGTGAGACCAAGGCAGGTCAGAGTAGAAGGAAGCTTCACCTGAAGATTTTGTCTTTATTCTGGGAACATGGAGGACAGTTTACAGGTCTTTTAATGACAGTGGACGCAGACTAATATGAACATGTCATTTATTGAATCAGCCCGAGCAACGGTCAGACAAAAGCTCATCACACACAAAGTCCTCCTCACTTTAATGCCTCGGTTCATCATTGTTTGGTCATCCTTCAGCTTGAATTTCTTCGGTCAAATATTGAATCAGTTTGTTTCAAATTGTTCATTTCCAGCCTGGATGCCATTAATTTCTCAGGTGTTCAGTGAGAACCTTGACGTGATCATGTTCATAGAGGTTTTAGTATTCATGAGGGAGGACAGAGGCAGATGGTATAAATCCTCCACATGGTGTCTTCAGCCTGTGTTTCTTCAGACGCTGTCACCTCATCCTGCATGTAGTGGTTGTGTTGGACTCAGCTGAGACGTCTTGTGCTGGACAGCAAACGCTTTGAACTGAAGTCCTGAAGGTGCTGATGATTCTGAAGTGCCCCCTAATGTTTGTCACTATACAAATGATCCATGAAGTGGACTGACTGAGTATTGAGACAGAATCAGACTTTTCATGTTTGTGTGGTCTTTTGAATTGAACATCACAGATTAAACTCTGCTTTCCAGCTGAAGTTTGGAACTTGTCATTTTGTCCATCAGCGTCAGGTCCACAGCAAAGATGGTGGAGTGTTTGTGGAAGCTGCCGTCGCTTTAAATGAGCCACTTTACTCTGAAACTGGTCGACTGTGGTCGTACTGGATGCATGCTGTAGACTTTAATGCCTGAAAATACAAATTCTGAGTAAATCCACAGTTTATGTCTCAGTGTGTTTGATCCTCAGTTATTTCTGTATTCATTGGCTTTTTGTTGTCATGGTGTCTTGAGTTTGAAGCATCATCCAGCTGGTTTGTCCCTGATTGGCTGCTCATGTCAATCCTCCCACAGTGTTTGATCAGCAGCTGTAACCACAGTGACTCTGATCCAACAGGAATGATCAGAATCCATCTGATATGAAGCTGTGGTTTGAATACCACTTCCCTCCTGTTTGAAGAGTAGTCAGATATCTGTGTTCAGCTTTTTGTACAGCCTCTTCTACACTTTGTATCACTGTGTTTCTAGAGCACAGTAGTAGAGAGCTGTGTCTGCCAGGGTTAGCTTTGTGATGGTCAGTTTGGTCGATTCGCTTGATGTTTGACTTTTATATCGATTGTCAGGAATGTATTCAGATGTGGATCCTTTTGCTCCTTTCCTGAGTATAAACTGAGGAGCCTGAATGTCAGAATGATGTTTGTACCAGTGAAGGTAAACACCACTGTAAGTTGTCTCATAGTAACATGTGAGTGTGACAGATCGTCCTTCTCTTCCACTGACTTCATCTTGTATTGGAGAGATTTTGTCTCCAGCTGTGAGTCCTGGAAAAAGTGGATAAAATGAAGCCATTAGACTCACATTGTTCATGAGGCTGAGAGGAGAACACAGTGGAAAATGTCAAGTGTACAGTGTGATTGTATGGACATTGACAGTAAAAGAGAAAAAGTACAGTTCCATTAACATTCACTGTTCCAGGATGATGAAAAGGTGAGGTGCTTTCTGTCAGAGCAAAGAAATGAGAGGCGTTGTGAAATCCAGCTTGTGTATATGTGGTTAATGCAGCAGCTTCAAGAAAACTTGAGCTCCTGTTCTGTTGTAACACTCACCTATAAAGTGACAGAAGAGCAACAAGAGGTAAAACAACATGTCTTTGAGTTGTTGAAGTCAGACGGACAGCAGAGGAGCAATGATGTTCCACTGCAGGAGAATGAGTAAGAAATCATGTCATTGGTTGAGTTGAGGCTCAGTGGGCGGGACCAGTCACCTCCTGATGTCATTTCCTCAGTTGAGCTCAACCAATAAATGTTTCCTCTGTTCACAGGAGCTCTGTCTCTAATCTGCATTGCTTCTTTCTTTGTTGTTGGATTTGTCATCAGTCCAGTGACTCTGGCTCAGACCGTAATGGCTTCATGGTGTGTGACTCCCTCTAGTGGACGTTGTGGAGGATTCAGTTGTGTTTGCTGCAAAGGTTTTTGTACAGAGTTTTGGTCTTTCCTGTCACTGTGGGCTGCAGAGCACAGTAGTACACAGCAGAGTCAGACAGCTGAAGCTTCTGGATCTTCAGAGGAACTGACTTATCCTTGATTGTGGCATTAAATCTGTCTTTGTCGAACTCTTCAGCATTTTGTGTTGTTCTTGAGATGCATTTCAGCATGAACTTTGGGAAACTGTTCACTTCTTGTTTGTACCAGAACAGATAGGAAGTTGGGTAACTGGTCTCAAAAGTACAGTCCAGTGTAACTGTGTGTCCTTCAGTAGCAATGACATCTTCTTTTGTCTGGGTCACTCTGTCTTCTCCTTTACACTCTGAGGAAGAAGAGAACATGCAGAGGAAGAGATGAATCAATAAAGATGATTGATTAAAGTTCCGTCATCAGAGTCAGACACGCAGACATTCAAGACTTTTCAAAGGAAATGTGATGTTTTATTTCTCACCAAAGCAAAGAGCAGCCAGAATAATCCACAGCCAATGTTCCATCTGTACAACAAGGTTGAAATGAAGAGGAGAAAGTAGGTGATGTTCAACATTCAGTGTGAGAATGCTTCTCTTCACAGCAGCACTTCTTATTGACACAATGGTTGAACACAGTGCACAAGTAGTGCAGCGCCTACTTGATAATGTGGCCCTCTAGTGGAGGTAAAAAGTTGAGTCCAACAGTGTGGAACAAAGGCCTCCAGCAGCTTGTCAGTGTGTCAGCTTGTGTTTTTGTACAGAGTTTTGCTGTTTCCTGTCACTGTGGGCCTCACAGCACAGTAGTACAGAGCAGAGTCAGTCACTGCAGCAGAGGAGATCTGCAGATCCACATGATGTTTGTCTTCAGACAGTTTTGTAGAGAACCTCGTGTCTGACTTCAGAGACTCTGCTGCTCTCGTAAAATTATTCCCTGAGATGTACAGAAGAAACTCTGGTGGTTTTCCTGGATATTGCCGATACCAGAAGAAGTGATCATCAGCACTGATCGACTTGGAGTATTTGTAGGACAGAGTCACAGTGCTGTCTTCTAAACTGGACTCTTCATTGTTGACTGGACTGAGTTCTTGACAGCTGACACCTAAACAAAGAGATAACTCTGTTATAGCATGTTGTAAAAGTCTGACTGAATGAATGACAGACAACAAACATTTGACTGAAGCTTTTTGGTGCTGCATGATGGAACATACCTGTTAGAATGGAAAGAAACAGGAGAGAAAACACACAATGATGCAGAGACAGCATGTTGAATAAAGGTAATGTTTGTGGTTTGTGTGTTGAACTCTGCTGAATATGGAAGCTCCTCTCTCTTCTATAGTTCAGTAACAGCTCAGCTCCTCCCTCAATCTCTCCGTCTTGTTAAATCCATGAAGCTCATGTACCCCAGAGAAATACTTTGAGTATGAAACATTTCCTTTGAGAGTAAATGGAAAAGGTGACTGTGAGTAATCAGAACATGAAGCTCCTTTGAGTGTTAAATACTCACCACCTGAATGTTCATCTGAGCCTCTTGTAACTTGCTCCATCAGTCTGGACTTTACCTGTGGTCATCTTGGATTAACAGCAGTTTCAGTGTCATCTAGTGGCCAACCAGAATCAGGCCACAGAGGCATCAAAGATGCCATTGAAACTTCAGTCCTCTCCAGGAGCATCATGCAGTTATTAGCTGATGATCATGTGTTCAGCATTTTCCAAACACAACATGGTCAAAGTCTGTACTTCTGTGTTCCATCGTTGCCTCGTCACACCTCTGAAATATGTGTATTTACCAAAGAAATTAACAGTCAAAGTGATGCTCTGAACTTTTCAGGCTCCCAGCTGTTGAGCACATGATAGTCAAATGAGATATCTTCACAGGAATATTCTTTGAAACCAACAAAACCTCCATCTGGATGTTGACATCAAGTGTAGTTTATAAGCACAGCCCAGTATCTCAAACAGTGTCTCGGTGGGTTTTACAGACCAACATCATCATCAAGTGGAAAGTCCACATACTGTCCCTGCCTTAAAATGTCAGAACTCCAAGTGGAAACTCAGGATGGGACATTCAGAGAGACGTCCTCCATTCATGTCTGACTGGAGGTGAAATAGAGGTCAAGATGGGACGAAATGATATGAATATTCATTCACCAATCATGGGCTCATCATGACTCCAACTTAAGTATGAAAGGGCCAGTATGTCGAGTTAAGTATGAGTTCTCTTTATGAAACAACTTTCCTTCATTGTGTGTTTTATCTTTAGTTTCATTTTCTGTTGTTTTATAATCTCCTCGACAAAGAATCTAGACTCTGTCATCAACCACTGAAGCTGAACAGTGTGTGACTCCCTCTAGTGGACGTTGTGGAGGATTCTGTTGTGTTTGCTCCAAAGGTTTTTGTACAGAGTTTTGCTGTTTCCTGTCACTGTGGGCCTCACAGCACAGTAGTACAGAGCAGGGTCAGTCACTGCAGCAGAGGAGATCTGCAGATCCATTTGGGTTTGATCCTCACTCACTTTAACAGACAGTCTGGAGTCTCTATTAGATATTAGATTTCCTGCTCCATAGTGAGAGATGAGGAGCTCTAGTGGTTTTCCTGGATATTGTCGATACCAGAAGAAAGAATCTTGACCAGTTGCTTTTCTGGAGTATTTGTAGGACAGAGTCACAGTGCTGTCTTCTAAACTGGACTCTTCATTGTTGACTGGACTGAGTTCTTCACAGCTGACACCTGAAGGAGAAGAAATCTGTTTTATATGAAGTTTCAAGACCCTCAAGAAGTGAATGACATTTAAAAACATTGGAGTGAAAAAGTTTTCTTGATTGCAGAATGTAACGTACCTGTTAAAACAGTGACAAACATCAGACAAAGTCGAAAATATTGCAGAGACAGCATGTTGAATAAAGGTAATGTTTGTGGTTTGTGTGTTGAACTCTGCTGAATATGGAAGCTCCTCTCTCTTCTATAGTTCAGTAACAGCTCAGCTCCTCCCTCAATCTCTCCGTCTTGTTAAATCCATGAAGCTCATGTACCCCAGAGAAATACTTTGAGTATGAGAGATTTCCTTTGAGAGTAAATGGAAAAGGTGACTGTGAGTAATCAGAACATGAAGCTCCTTTGAGTGTTGAATACTCACCACCTGAATGTTCATCTGAGCCTCTTGTAACTTGCTCCATCAGTCTGGACTTTACCTGTGGTCATCTTGGATTAACAGCAGTTTCAGTGTCATGTAGTGGCCAACCAGAATCAGGCCACAGAGGCATCAAAGATGCCATTGAAACTTCAGTCCTCTCCAGGAGCATCATGCAGTTATTAGCTGATGATCGGTGTGTTCAGCATTTTCCAAACACAACATGGTTAAAGTCTGTACTTCTGTGTTCCATCGTTGCCTCGTCACACCTCTGAAATATGTGTATTTACCAAAGAAATTAACAGTCAGTGATGCTCTGAACTTTTCTGTCACCTTTCAGGCTCCCAGCTGTTGAGCACATGGTAATCAAATGAGATATCTTCACAGGAATATTCTTTGAGACCAACAAAACCTCCATCTGGATGTTGACATCAAGTGTAGTTTATTAGCACAGCCCAGTATCTCAAACAGTGTCTTGGTGGGTTTTACAGACCAACATCATCATCAAGTGGAAAGTCCACATACTGTCCCTGCCTTAACATGTCAGAAATGTAAGTGGAAACTCAGGATGGGACATTCAGAGAGACGTCCTCCCTTCATGTTGGCTGGAGGTGAAATAGAGGCTCAAGATGGGATGAAATGATATGAATATTCATTCACCAATCATGGGCTCATCATGACTCCAACTTAAGTATGAAAGGGCCAGTATGTCGAGTTAAGTATGAGTTCTCTTTATGAAACAACTTTCCTTCATTGTGTGTTTTATCTTTAGTTTCATTTTCTGTTGTTTCATAATCACCTCGACAAAGAATCTAGACTCTGTCATCAACCACTGAAGCTGAACAGTGTGTGACTCCCTCTAGTGGACGTTGTGGAGGATTCAGTTGTGTTTGCTCCAAAGGTTTTTGTACAGAGTTTTGGTGTTTCCTGTCACTGTGGGCCTCAGAGCACAGTAGTACACAGCAGAGTCAGACAGCTGAAGCTTCTGGATCTTCAGAGGAACTGATCTTAAGGTGGAATTCAGTGTGGATGAAAATCTGTCCTTGAACTCGTCCTCTGTTTTTCCCGAACCAACCTTAAACTGGCTCAGTATGAATCTGGGGCTGTTGTTTCCATCCTGTTTGTACCAGTAGAGATAATAAACATTTGATGAACTGCTGTTATATTGACAGCCAAGTGTTACTTCCTGTCCTTCAGTAGCAGTCTCATCTCCTTTGGGTTGCAGCACGTTGTCTTTTTGTGCTCTGCTTCCTGTAAAACAGCCACAAACAGTATCAGTGTGCTGTCAAAGAATCATGTCAATGTTGGATTGATGTCAAAGAAACAGAGTTGTGTTCATACCAAGGCACATCGCAGCCAGCAACACTGAGATGAACAGAGGCATCATGTGTGCAGTGTTGAGTCACTGTGAGCTCCAGCAGGTCTAAAGAAGGCTGTGATCTCTGTGTTTAGTCTTCATCAACAATCAGTTGGTGGATTAGGAGGAGGAGCCTGATCACAGTGTCAGGGCTCATTCACAGCCCTGTTATTCCCCCGACTGACGAGTTTACACTCAACACATTTCACTGACACTCTCCTCTCCTGTAGAATTTGTCTTGTATGTGGTCATTATGTGAAACTACAGCTATAGGTTCATTGCATATGCCACTGAACTCTATTGTCCCTCTAACAAAAAGAAGATAACAAAACAGAGGAGGTCCAATCAAACAGCTGAGCCACTGTTAGTTATAAGTTAATGCTGGTTCTGATAGAAAGGTGTCAGATTACACAGTGCATCGCAGTTTGTTGTGTTTGGGGCTGCATAGCCGCAGACCAATCAGGGTGTTCATGCTGACTTCTGTCCACCTCCGAAAATGGCAACAATGGGCACATGAACATCAGAACTGGACCACAGAGTAATGGAAGAAGGTGGCCTGGTCTGATGATTCACATTTTCTTTTGCATCACGTGGATGGCCAGGTGCGTGTGCATCGCTTACCTGGGGAACACATGGCACCAGGATGCACTATGGAAAGAAGGCAAGCTGGTAGAGGTAGTGTGATGTTTTGGGTGATGTTCTACTGGGGAACCTTGTGTACTGCCATCCATGTGGATGTTACTTTGACACGTACCACCTACATAAGCATTGTCGCAGACCATGTACACCCTTTCGGGGAAACGGTATTCCCTGATGTCTGTGGCCTCTTTCAGCAGGATAATGCGTCATGCTACAAAACAGAAATGGTTCAGGAATGGTTTGTGGAGCACAACAATGAGTTCAAGGTGTTGACTTGGCCTCCAAATTCCCCAGATCTCAATCCAATCAAGCATCTGTGGGATGTGCTGGACAAACAAGTCCGATCCATGGAGGCCCCACCTTGCAACTTATAGGATTTAAAGGATTTGCTGCTAACATCTTGGTGCCAGATACCACAGCACACCTTCAGGGGTCTATTGGAGTCCATGCCTCGACGGGTCAGGGCTGTTTTGGCAGCAACAGGGGAACCAACACAACATTAGGTAGGTGGTCATAATGTTATGCCTGATCAGTATTTGACCTCCGCTTTCTCTTTGAAACTCTTGAGAGAGGAGTTGTGAATCAGCTCTGTGATTTTCTACACAACAATAGTTTGTCAGTATTTAGAGTGCACCACAGCACAGAGACAGCATTGGTCAAAGTTACAAAAGACCGTATCATGACATCAGACCAAGGACTGGTCTCTGTCCTCGTCTCGTTAGATCTCAGTGCTGCATTTGACACCACTGACCATGGTGTCCTGTTATAGAGACTGGAACAGTTCATTGGCATTAAGAGAACTGCACTCAGCTGGTTTAAATCCTATTTTTCAGATCCATTTCAATTTATCCACATTAATGATGATTCTTCTATGTTCACTAAAGCCAGTCATGGAGTTCCCCGGGGTTCTTTGCTTGGACCAGTTCTATTCAACCAATATTTGTGTCCTTACGCAAAATTATCAGGAAACACTCCTTAAAATTTTGTTGCCATACAGATGATACCCAGCTACATTTATCAATGGCGCCAGATGAAACCAATCAGTTGAGTAAAGTCCAAGCGTGTCTGAAGGACATTAAGACCTGGGGCCTCATGTACAAAGGGTGCGTACGAACAAAAACGTGGCGTACGCTCTTTTTCACGGCAAAGTTCAATGTATCAAGAGTGAAATGACCATGGAAATGTGTGGTGCCTCACACCAACTTCATGGCTGGCGTACGCACATTTCTACAGCTGTTGATCCTTTGGTGACATTAGAGGTGATACTGGGATGTGCACGTCAGAGACACATGAACAGGTAAGACTGATGAACAATTAACACACCCATGTGTCTGCAGTTACATGATTGGATATAAAAGCATGCGCAAAGTGGTGCAAAAAATACCATTAAAAACAATGGCTGCTTTAGCAGCATTAGAAGATATTGCAAATGGTGCAATAAGAAGAGAGCGTGTGTTCAGAGACAGAGAGGATTTACTGGCACATGATGACAACTGGCTCATCAGCCGCTTTAGGTTCCCGAAGGCAATCCTCCTGAACTGTGCACAGAGCTGCGGCCGGCCTTGGAGCAGCACAGCGAGCAGCCATGTGCTGCCTGTGCCCATACAGGTGCCGACCACATTTCACATCATCCTCTGAACACACACAAGCGGTAAGAGGTGCACTCGCCCTCTGAAATGATACTTTGTATCACGTAACATAATGTTAAGCAGTCATCTCACTTCCCTCCACTGATTAGGTCTAATGTAACAGCTGCGGCCGACCGAGCTGCAGGTTCTGTGGCCAGAGCCGGTTACCTTGGCAACGCGTCACAATGAGAGATATTAAATAGTCCACTCAGCAGCTTCTTGTGAAAAACTCAAGATTTTAACGGTAAAAAACAACATTAACGTATCAATAATTGATTTAATATTTATTTCTGTCGATAATGGACATCTCATCCGGCATTATCCTTTATCCGTTACATCAGCCAGGTATATCAAATTCCCATACAATGCAGCTGAACAGGTCAACATTAAAGTGCAATTTGCAGCGAGAGCCGGTTTTCAAAATGTAATCGAAGCTATCGACTGCACACACATTGCTATAAAAGCGCTATCACATGATGAATTTGTATAGATCAACAGGAAACATTTCCATTCGATCAGTGTACAGATCATATGTGAAGCGCAAATGCAATTAACCAACATTGTAGTGAGGTGGCCTGGTTCAACGTAAGACTCATACATCCTGAGTAATAGCATGGTTGGGAACAGACTACAAGCCAGCTCTGTGCACGATGGGTGGCTTCTTGGTGAGTAAATTTATTCATGTAATTGTCCTAATATTAATCCCTGTGATGTGCATTCAGCATGTGCGCCCCCAAATTCTATCCCGTCTTCACAGCATCATTACTAGTCAGTGGTTAAAGTTAGTGACTTGCTGTTTCTTGCTGGTTAAACTACAGCTTAAGATCTTTCTAGCTCATTTAAATATGTTTTGTGTATTTAAATAGGGCCGTGGACAGGGAGGGGTTGGGTACTCCAACATGTGCGCTCAATTCCACGTTGATTGGGATGTACAAAGGAAATGTGCTTGGATTTGTGCGTGTGCACAGATTCATCCATCTGGATATTTTTGTGCGTACAACGTTTTCTGGATTTGAGCGTACGCCATGTGTCAGCAGGAAATCCACACAAGACTTTGTATATGAGGCCCTTGGATTACCTGCAACCTCAAAATCCATCATGCTGGTGTCATTCTTGTTGATTTTGGAACATATTTGAGTTTTCAGTGATTTCAGTGTTCATTTATTTGTTGTCATGGTGTCTTGAGTTTGAAGCATCATCCAGCTGGTTTGTCCCTGATTGGCTGCTCATGTCAATCCTCCCACAGTGTTTGATCAGCAGCTGTAACCACAGTGACTCTGATCCAACAGGAATGATCAGAATCCATCTGATATGAAGCTGTGGTTTGAATACCACTTCCCTCCTGTTTGAAGAGTAGTCAGATATCTGTGTTCAGCTTTTTGTACAGCCTCTTCTACACTTTGTATCACTGTGTTTCTAGAGCACAGTAGTAGAGAGCTGTGTCTGCCAGGGTTAGCTTTGTGATGGTCAGTTCAGTCGATGAGCTTGATGTGCGACTTTGATATCGATTGTCAGGAATATGTTCCAGATCACTCCATGATCTTGCTCCTTTCCAGAGTATAAACTGAGGAGCCTGAATGTCAGAATGATGTTTGTACCAATAAAGTCTAATATAATTATAGCTTGTGTCATATTGACATGTGAGTGTGACAGATCGTCCTTCTCTTCCACTGACTTTATCTTCTCTTGGAGAGATTGTGTTTCCAGCTGTGAGTCCTGGAAAAAGTGGATAAAATGAAGCCATTAGACTCACATTGTTCATGAGGCTGAGAGGAGAACACAGTGGAAAATGTCAAGTGTACAGTGTGATTGTATGGACATTGACAGTAAAAGAGAAAAAGTACAGTTCCATTAACATTCACTGTTCCAGGATGATGAAAAGGTGAGGTGCTTTCTGTCAGAGCAAAGAAATGAGAGGCGTTGTGAAATCCAGCTTGTGTATATGTGGTTAATGCAGCAGCTTCAAGAAAACTTGAGCTCCTGTTCTGTTGTAACACTCACCTATAAAGTGACAGAAGAGCAACAAGAGGTAAAGCAACATGTCTTTGAGTTGTTGAAGTCAGACAGACAGCAGAGGAGCAATGATGTTCCACTGCAGGAGAATGAGTAAGAAATCATGTCATTGGTTGAGTTGAGGCTCAGTGGGCGGGACCAGTCACCTCCTGATGTCATTTCCTCAGTTGAGCTCAACCAATAAATGTTTCCTCTGTTCACAGGAGCTCTGTCTCTAATCTGCATTGCTTCTTTCTTTGTTGTTGGATTTGTCATCAGTCCAGTGACTCTGGCTCAGACCGTAATGGCTTCATGGTGTGTGACTCCCTCTAGTGGACGTTGTGGAGGATTCAGTTGTGTTTGCTGCAGAGGTTTTTGTACAGAGTTTTGCTGTTTCCTGTCACTGTGGGCTGCAGAGCACAGTAGTACACAGCAGAGTCAGACAGCTGAAGCTTCTGGATCTTCAGAGGAACTGATCTTAAGGTGGAATTCAGTGTGGATGAAAATCTGTCCTTGAACTCGTCCTTTGTGTTAAAGTTGCTCAGTATGAATTTGGGGCTGTTGTTTCCATCTTGTTTGTACCAGAACAAAGTTGGACCTGGGTCACTGGTCTCAAAAGTACAGTCCAGTGTAACTGTGTGTCCTTCAGTAGCAATGACATCTTCTTTTGTCTGGGTCACTCTGTCTTCTCCTTTACACTCTGAGGAAGAAGAGAACATGCAGAGGAAGAGATGAATCAATAAAGATGATTGATTCAAGTTCCGTCATCAGAGTCAGACGCACAGACATTCAAGACTTTTCAAAGGAAATGTGATGTTTTATTTCTCACCAAAGCAAAGAGCAGCCAGAATAATCCACAGCCAATGTTCCATCTGTACAACAAGGTTGAAATGAAGAGGAGAAAGTAGGTGATGTTCAACATTCAGTGTGAGAATGCTTCTCTTCACAGCAGCACTTCTTATTGACACAATGGTTGAACACAGTGCACAAGTAGTGCAGCGCCTACTTGATAATGTGGCCCTCTAGTGGAGGTAAAAAGTTGAGTCCAACAGTGTGGAACAAAGGCCTCCAGCAGCTTGTCAGTGTGTCAGCTTGTGTTTTTGTACAGAGTTTTGCTGTTTCCTGTCACTGTGGGCCTCACAGCACAGTAGTACAGAGCAGAGTCAGTCACTGCAGCAGAGGAGATCTGCAGATCCACATGATGTTTGTCTTCAGACAGTTTTGTAGAGAACCTCGTGTCTGACTTCAGAGACTCTGCTGCTCTCGTAAAATTATTCCCTGAGATGTACAGAAGAAACTCTGGTGGTTTTCCTGGATATTGCCGATACCAGAAGAAGTGATCATCAGCACTGATCGACTTGGAGTATTTGTAGGACAGAGTCACAGTGCTGTCTTCTAAACTGGACTCTTCATTGTTGACTGGACTGAGTTCTTGACAGCTGACACCTGAAGGAGAAGAAATGTGTTTTATATGAAGTTTCAAGACTCTCACGAACCGAATCATATTTAAAAACATTGGAGTGAAAAAGTTTTCTTGATTGCAGAATGTAATGTACCTGTTAAAATAGTGACAAACATCAGACAAAGTCGAAAATATTGCAGAGACAGCATGTTGAATAAAGGTAATGTTTGTGGTTTGTGTGTTGAACTCTGCTGAATATGGAAGCTCCTCTCTCTTCTATAGTTCAGTAACAGCTCAGCTCCTCCCTCAATCTCTCCGTCTCCTCTTAGATCTGGATTTTCTCTTCTCTCTGTTTCTCTTCCTCTAACTTCAACTGTGGAAATGACACTGATGCTACAATCACCGTCATGTAAATGATAATAATATCAGAAATAACACACATACACCACCAGTCAAAAGTTTTAGAACACCCCAATTTTTTCCAGTGATTTATTGCAATTCAAGTCTTTCAAGTCCAAGTGTTGAACTGCCAGAGGTTAAAAAAAATGGTTTTGTTTCCCCAAAACTGAAAAATCATGTTCAATTCAGAATTATACTAAAAGGCCTTTTTCAGGGATCATGACATGGGTTAACAATTTGAAGCTGTTCTGCAGCAATGAAGATTGATGAAGCCTCGAAAGCTGGTGCTACTAATTCCTACAGGTGTGGGGTTAGAGTTAGAAATTGCTAAGAAAGTCGAGGTGTTAGTACAGTTTTATTCACCATCAAAAGGCACTCAGAAACTGGGGAAACTCTGACAGGAGAAGGTCTGGCAGACCCAAAGCCACAACTGAATGAGAGGACAAGTTTCTGAGAGTTAACAGCTTGCATGATCGGCGGCTCACAGCACAACAGCTTCAAGCACAGCTTCATAGTGGTCGTAGAAAGCAAGTCTCAGTTTCAACTGTGAAGAGAAGACTTTGAGCTGCAGGTTTGACAGGATGAGCTGCAGCAAGAAAGCCAGAATAAGACAACGAGGCTTGCCTGGGCCATGAAACACCAGCATTGGACTATTGAAGACTGGAAGAAGGTATTATGGACCGATGAATGAAAATGTAAAATCTTCATCACGCAGGATCTTTGTCCGCCGTCGAGTAGGCGACAGGGTGGTTCCACAGTGTGTGACATCAACTGTCAAACATGGAGGAGGACGTGTGATGGTCTGGGGTTGTTTTGCTGGATCCAGGTTTGGTGACTTGTACAGACTGACCCTACGTTTACATGTAGCAGGGTATTTTGGAAAATGGATATTTTAGCCCCTCCTTTTTCAAAAATAACATCGTGCACACAACATCGTTTTCAAAAATGTTGTCTACATTACATAAAAACGCCGTTGAGCGCCATCATAGCTATGCCAAACCTATACTGTAGGTGCGAGTGTAAACATAGGCCGCACACATGATGTTAGGTATTTTCAGTTGCTTGTTGTGATGTTTTGGAACCAAAAACGCTGTTTAACCCTGTTTACACTCCAACACATCATCAGCGTTTTCAGAAATCTCCACTTTGGCCGGAGTTTTTCAAAAAACGATCGTTTTCCGTGACAAAAACTCTGTTTGCGTGTGAACGAGAGGCCAAACCGCATGAAAACATGCATTCTGCAGTGCCATGCAATACCCTCTGGTATGTGCATAGTTTATATTATTCATCCTACAGCAAGATAACGACCCAAAATATCAGTCCAAGCCATCCAGAACTACCTCAGGAAAAAGAACAAGATGGTAAGCTTGAAAACGGGGAGTGACCATCAGTCTCCAGACTTAAGTTTAGTTTAGTTTAGTTTAGTTTAGTTTAGTTTAGTTTATTTGTTTAGCACAAGTTTAGTACAAGTACAAAAACTGTGCAAGGTGGGAACGAAGCCTCAGCAGGCTTGTACAGAGTTCCACACCTGCCCATATCAATCCCATGACATGCAGACTAAACACTCAGCAAAAAAGAAAACAAGAAAAAAACAAACAAAAACAATACAAAAGAAACAACAACAAAATACATGTTAAAGAGAGATGCAGCAAGAGCAAGCCACCCACAATTGGGAGGATTGATAAAATCTGTAAAATCCGGGATCAGGCGGATAACAGGAATTTCTTCAAATGCTTTTTGAAAGCAGAATGGGAGGACATTGATCTTAGTGGTGGGCTTAATTCACTCCAGAGCTTAGGACCTCTAAACGTAATGTTAAATTGGTGTCTTGAAGTCCGTGTACGGGGTAAAAGTAGACTGTTGTTGCTGTGTCTAGTTTGATATGTGTGTACATGTGAGGTGGGGATGAACAAATTCTGAAAGGTGTCTGGAAGATCTTGTTTCCTGTATATAAACTTATGCATTAGTAAGCACGTTTGATAAACATTTAACTTGTCAATGGGGAGTACTTTATATTTTTTAAAAAGGGGTGCCGAGGGTGCATATCTATTTGAATGGGATATATATCTGAGGTATTTCTTCTGTATGACACTTAAATTATTTAGGTATGTAGGATAGGTTGCTGCCCAGACGATGTTACAATAATTAATGAATGGGAACAAAAAACTATAATATAAGGTTAAGTAAGCTGAGGAGTGAATCAAGGGACAGACCTTCCTTAATATAGCAAGCATTTTTGCAGATCTCTTAGAGACAAGGTCGATATGAACAGACCATTTAAGACCGCTATCTATAATAACTCCTAGGAATTTAGTATGCTGAACCAATTCAATTTGAGTATAATTGATAAAAATTTTAGCTAATTCTACAGGATATTGTTTATTAATATTACAAAAAATCATGAAGTTACATTTTTTTACATTGATGGTAAGTTTGTTCCATTGAAACCATTCCGCAATAGAGGATAATTCCTCATTGACAGTTTTAATTAAAATATTAAAGTCTTCGTGTGAAGCTACGAGGTTTGTATCATCTGCAAATAGTACTGGGAGGAGTTTGATGCATGTCATGGCCATGTCATTGATGTAAATTAAAAATAGTAAGGGCCCCAGAATTGATCCCTGAGGGACACCAATCATAATCTGTGATTTCTTGGAAGTAAAAACCTGCCAGATGTACATATTGCTCTCTGTTGGTTAAATAGTTACTGAAAAATTTCAGGGCAGCATCCTCCACTCCGTATCTGTTGAGTTTGGCAATCAATATATGATGACTGACCGTTTCAAATGCCTTACTCAGGTCCAGGAAGACTCCAAGGGCAAATTTTTTATTATCAAGAGCTGATGATATGTAGTTCACAAGTTGAATGAGAGGGAGTCTCCTGTCTTGAAGATCGGTGTAACTTTAGCAATTTTTAAATCCTGGGGAACAATTCCAGTTTTAAGAGACAGAGAGAGGATGTGAGTGAGGGGTTTGATGATATAATCAATGGTCTCTTTAATAAGGATACTTTTGATGCCATCATGACCATGAGCTGCATTTTTCAACGCCAAAGTGATATAACGAACCCCTTCTAAAGTTGGTGGGTCAAAATTTTGGAGAGGAGGATACTGACCTTTGATCATAGAGCAGGGATCTATGTCAGAGCCATTGATGCTAGATGCTAGTTCCGAACCAACAGATATAAAAAAAGTCATTAAAGCCATTAGCAATATCAGTAGGGTTAGAGAGAACCCCCTTCTTACCATTCATCTCAACAGGGGCAGCAAATTGAGATTTAGTGCGATTCAGTAAGTGAATTAAATAGTTAATAAGGTGCCATGTAGCTTTAATATTATTGAAAGCTTGAGTAAATTCATTGGGATAATATGTTTTCTTTGCTTTTCTTACTAAGGCTGTGAATTGATTTTTACATTTCTTATAGGTTACAGTATTTATAGGGGAGGGGTTAAGAATAGATCTCTTATAAAGTTTATTTTTTTTCCGGGAGAGCTTTTTTAATTCATCAGTTATCCACGGCTTCCCCTTAGAGGATTTATGTCTAGATTTTGTGCTCACCAAAGGAAAAGATTCATCTAAAGCCTTATTAAAGGACTTTAAAAATAATTCATATGCAATATTCACGTCTTGTGACAGGAGTACCTCATCCCATATGATAGTGCCAATGGCTGACTTAAAATTCTCAATGCTGTCTCTAGAGAATTTACGGTATTTTTTTTGGCTCATTGTTAGGAATGTTAGACTTAATACGGTTGGAGTGAATAAATTGGAAGACAGGGAGGTGGTCAGAGACATCACACATGAGGAGGCCTGAAGTGACCTCAAATTCATAGGAATTAAACAAGATATTATCGATGAGAGTAGCAGATAAAGAGGTGATTCTGGATGGTTTAGTAATTAGAGGGAAAAAATTAAAAGAATAAAGTGCATTTAAGAAATCAACCATTTGTGTAAGATCACTTTTGAGCAAATTAATATTATAATCACCAAGTAGAAAACATATTTTTCTTTCTTTGGTTATTATTTCAAGAGTGGAATAAAGAGCGTCAATAAATGTGTTAATGTCGCCATTAAGTTGCTGACATGATGGAATTTCAATAAATATAGACTCTGTGATAGTGGTGTCAAATTCAGCACTGAGTTCTTCTCTAGAAACAGCATTTAAGGTATTCAAAAAATATAGTGAGACACCCCCTCCTCTTCTGTTATTTCTACAAGAATGAAATGCTAAATAATTAGGCAGGGGGAATAAATTAGATACATCGATCAGCCAAGTCTCCGAAAAGGCCAGGGCTGAAAAAGGAAAACTCAGAGTAGACAAGAAAGTTTTAAGTGCGTCATAATTTTTGGACATACTACAAATATTCAAGTGGCAAGTAGAGAAAAGATTTTTATAGAGGTTCAGTGTTTGATACAGTGTATTCACTTGTACTTCCGAGTAATAATTGCAGGACAATTTTAATGAGTTTAAGTTAGATTGATTGACGTCAGGATTAAAGAAGGTATCATAGATGCCATTGCTGTCCGTGTTCTGCTCAAACGGGTTGAATACTAAAGAGTTCATGTCAGTGGTGGTGGGTAAGTTAGAAGCCATAGAGATATTTAAGAAGCTTGTTATCAGATCGACACTGACTCACGTCTTGAAAACTGTACGTCCGCTGGTTGAGTAGGCCTACATCCGATGTTAACTGGATCTTCCGTTTGTCCCAGACAGTTGCAAAATCATAGTCCATAATCAAACGCCACAAAAAATAAAATAAAATAAATAAAATAATAGGTCCACATATCCACAGCTCACATACAAGTCCAGTTCATTCATTTCTTTCACCATCACTGCTCTTTCCACCTCCGGTGTCGCTCCGTTCGTTCGGATAAAAACTTTACAGTTCCGAGTCCAGGTCACTTGATCTTTTTAGCCTTTTTAAGTTGCCGCGCTGCGAAAGCAATGTTACCATTCTTCCTTGTAAGATGCTCATTCACAAACACGCCCGTGCTCTTTAGCTTGTAGCCCTGCTGCAGCAAGCCGACCTTGTCCTTTCTATTGACAAAGCAGACTATGATTGCCGGTGGAGTATTTTTGTTGATCCGGGGGAGTGTATGACAGGCCGAGATCTGATTGCTGTGAATGGGAATATCCATGCTGCTGAAGAATTGGATAACCTGGGATTCCAAGGTCTCCGTCTCGGCAGGTGATGTGTCATCAGCATTGTTTCCAGCAGCGACATTAGCGTAGGCACGGTGGCGTGTTTTCAGTCCAGAGATAATCACATCATCAATGCGGGAGTATTGCTCTACATCATCCAGCCTCTTTAACAGTTCTTTGATCTGTTCGTCTTTCTTCTGTAGTTTCGCTTCATAGCCGTTCACCTGAGCTTGGAGCATATTCACCTGTTGCGTGAGCTTCAGGATCTCCGTTTGTTGCGTTGCAATTTTGCCGACCTCTAGTTGGATTGAGGCCAAAGTTTTTTTTAATATCTTCCATTTTAACAATGTATAAGCTTTCTTGTTATTATAATGCCCGGCGGGCACTTTGATCATTTTTATTTTATAAAACTTAAGTCAGGGCGAACGAGCGAGCGAATGCCAGCACCTGCACGTCAGCCATCTAGATTGAACTCCATCCAGCTGGTTTGGGATGAACTGGACAGAAGAGTGAAAGCAAAGAAACCTACAAGTGCTGCACATTTATGGAAACTAGTGTGTTCAGCTGTGATATCTGCCAAAGGTGGCTGCTTTGATGAGTCAGAAGTTAAGAATTCATTTTGGTCTACAAATTGATTCCATGATTTCTTTTTTAACTCCAGTTGGTTATTTGTACTATGCTTTCATTTCAGAGTGCAATGAGATATTAAACTGAATAATTTTCAAGAAAAAAATTGAAAAATTTGAGATCTTCTAAAGCTTTTGACCGGTAGTGTACATATAACTAATAGAAATGTAACTAATAATGAAATAATATATGATGGTATATGCATATATTAATATATCATAGTACAGGGTACTACATGTACATGATGACAATGAACTGAATGTAGTAAAAATAGCAAAATGATTTGTCACAATAATAACCACAGTCAAGCAGCAGTCAACCAGGACCACCACAGTGGACTCAACTGTGATCCACAATCCAGGCTCAGGTTTGATCCACGTGAACCTGTGAGACAAGAACGCACAAAGACTCTGGGGAAGAAGCCAAGTTAGTAACATGTATTAATGGGACTTGAATGTGGACTAAAGGGAGGGAGAGGAGGAGAAAGGAGCTCGGGACATCATGGGCGGTCTAATCCCACAGCAGCATAACTAGAGTCTGGTCCAAGTGAAGCCTGAGCCAGCCCCAACTGTAAGCTTGACCAGAGAGGACATCTTTAGCCTTCTCTTGACCACAGAGAGGGTGTCTGTCTCCTGGACAAAGACTGGAAGATGGTTCCACAGGAGAGGAGTTTGATAGCTGGAGGATCTGGCTCCAGTTCTACTTTTGGAGACTTTAGGAATCATGAGTGATCCTGCATTGTTGGACACAGTGTGTCTGAATTTAGTAGCACAAAGTTAAAGGTCCTCCAGGTCTTTATGTCCTCAAGATGTGATTGGTTTCATGTGGATTCATTCATAAATGTAATGTAATATATAATTTGCCAAAACCAAGGATGGTATCACTCGATTGTGAGGCTAACGATCCCCCATTAAGGCGGGTAGGGTGCGACCCTTGGGTGTCAACGACAGTCGTCTGCCTCGTTAGTGTCCCATTCTTGTCATTGGGAGGCTCCTTGAGCCATGTGTGAATGGCTTTGTTGTTTATTTTCAGAGGCTAAGTTTTGAATCTCTTTGGCAGAGATGAAAGGACGGCATTGTATGTGGGAGATAGGTGGTGTCTCAGACCCCCCCCTCTGTTCAGAGATGGTTTTTCAACCTTGACATGGATGGCTTCTCTGACTCCTCTTTCAAACCATCTGTCTTCTCTGTCCAGAATATGCACATAATATGCACATTTTTATCTTCACAGGAGTGTGCTTCCTCCTTGAGATGCAGGTAAACAGCTGAGTCTGGACCTGAAGAGTCAGCTCTTCTGTGTTGTGCCATGCGTCTGCTCAACACAACTCAACTGCAAAATACTTGAATCTAACACCATTTCATTGGACTAAATCCTTTTTGAAATCCTCAAACCAGTCATCTCCTGATGTTATTTCCTAATTTCAGCTCATCCAATAAATGTTTCCTCTGTTCACAGGAGCTCTGTCTCTAATCTGCATTGCTTCTTTCTTTGTTGTTGGATTTGTCATCAGTCCAGTGACTCTGGCTCAGACCGTAATGGCTTCATGGTGTGTGACTCCCTCTAGTGGACGTTGTGGAGGATTCAGTTGTGTTTGCTGCAAAGGTTTTTGTACAGAGTTTTGCTGTTTCCTGTCACTGTGGGCCTCAGAGCACAGTAGTACACAGCAGAGTCAGACAGCTGAAGCTTCTGGATCCTCAGAGGAACTGACTTATCCTTGATTGTAGCATTAAATCTGTCTTTGTCGAACTCTTCATCATTTTCTCCTGTTTTTAAGTAACGTTTCAGCATGAACTTTGGGAAACTGTTCACTTCTTGTTTGTACCAGAACAAAGTTGGACCTGGGTTACTGGTCTCAAAAGTACAGTCCAGTGTAACTGTGTGTCCTTCAGTAGCAATGACATCTTCTTTTGTCTGGGTCACTCTGTCTTCTCCTTTACACTCTGAGGAAGAAGAGAACATGCAGAGGAAGAGATGAATCAATAAAGATGATTGATTAAAGTTCCATCATCAGAGTCAGACGCACAGACATTCAAGACTTTTCAAAGGAAATGTGATGTTTTATTTCTCACCAAAGCAAAGAGCAGCCAGAATAATCCACAGCCAATGTTCCATCTGTACAACAAGGTTGAAATGAAGAGGAGAAAGTAGGTGATGTTCAACATTCAGTGTGAGAATGCTTCTCTTCACAGCAGCACTTCTTATTGACACAATGGTTGAACACAGTGCACAAGTAGTGCAGCGCCTACTTGATAATGTGGCCCTCTAGTGGAGGTAAAAAGTTGAGTCCAACAGTGTGGAACAAAGGCCTCCAGCAGCTTGTCAGTGTGTCAGCTTGTGTTTTTGTACAGAGTTTTGCTGTTTCCTGTCACTGTGGGCCTCACAGCACAGTAGTACAGAGCAGAGTCAGTCACTGCAGCAGAGGAGATCTGCAGATCCACATGATGTTTGTCTTCAGACAGTTTTGTAGAGAACCTCGTGTCTGACTTCAGAGACTCTGCTGCTCTCGTAAAATTATTCCCTGAGATGTACAGAAGAAACTCTGGTGGTTTTCCTGGATATTGTCGATACCAGTAGAAATGATCTTGAACAGTTGCTTTTTTGGGGTATTTGTAGGACAGAGTCACAGTGCTGTCTTCTAAACTGGACTCTTCATTGTTGACTGGACTGAGTTCTTGACAGCTGACACCTAAACAAAGAGATAACTCTGTTATAGCATGTTGTAAAAGTCTGACTAAATGAATGACAGACAACAAACATTTGACTGAAGCTTTTTGGTGCTGCATGATGGAACATACCCGTTAGAATGGAAAGAAACAGGAGAGAAAACACACAATGATGCAGAGACAGCATGTTGAATAAAGGTAATGTTTGTGGTTTGTGTGTTGGACTCTGCTGAATATGGAAGCTCCTCTCTCTTCTATAGTTCAGTAACAGCTCAGCTCCTCCCTCAATCTCTCCGTCTCCTCTTAGATCTGGATTTCCTCTTCTCTCTGTTTCTCCTCCTCCTGGTTAACAGACTGCTAGCAGCAGCACTTTGTTCCAGCTGTGAGAAGGTTTTTCTCTGTTTCTGTGGTTCCTTTGTGAGAGGAGTTACAGGAAGGATGTTGCATTAATTACAGGATGGATCACATTTTCAGGGTCTGCCAACACAAGATGGACTTTTCTTTGTATTCCTGAAGTGATGACATTATTTCATCAAAAAATTTCATCCGAGTTTTGGGGGAAAATAAAAGGATCTCAGTTCTAGACTCACTCAGTTTTGGGAAGGTCTGGAACACCAGCACTTCACATATCATAAACAACTGATATAATCACTGAATTATAAGTAAATATATGATCAGATGTTGTAAGCAGAGAGCGCATAAACGCGCTGTGTTTATCTCCAACCCCTTCGAGTTCACCAAGGATCTGCTGGGGTAGAAGCATAGTGGTAAACTTGCCTCCTCACAGGAAGACATAGACCAACATCTGAAGCAGACGTACAGCGACCCCACAAGAGAGCAGGAGCTTGGAGAATGTGATATCCTCATAGATCCCATGAACCTGAGGTGCAGTTGAACATGTCAGAGATCCAGCTAAAGGATGTCAGGGAGGTCGTCCGCAACGCAAGGGCATACTCCGCTCCAGGACTAAGAACTGTCCCAAGCTCCTGCTGTGTCTGTGGAAAATCCTGCAAGTCTTCTGGAGAAGAGGGAGAATCCCAGATCAATGGAGAGTATCTGAAGCAGTGTGAGTCCCAAAGTAGGAAAACTCCACCCAACTAGACCAGTTCCGCGTCATCTCCCTGCTGTGTGTCGAGGCAAAGATCTTCCTCAGCACTGTTTCCAAACGGCTGTGTACCTACCTGGAACAGAACACCTACATCGACACATCGGTCCAGAACGGCGGTGTTTCAGGAATGCCAGGCTGTCTGGAGCACACAGGTGTGGTGACTCAGCTGATAAGGGAGGCAAGAAAGAACAAGGGCAACCTGTCAGTGCTGTGGCTTGACCTGGCAAATGCATTTGGCTCCATTCCACACAAGCTGGTTCAGCTCACACTGATGAAACATCATGTTCCCAGCAAGTTCAGAGACCTCATTGCTGATCACTGCACCAATTTCAGGATGAGAGTATCTTCGGGAGAAATAACGTCATGGTGTCTAAGGTGGCTAAAGCAGGGATCCAAATGAGGACTGGACGGAAGTGGAGGGCAGAGGACGCAGTTCGAGAGGCTGAGGCAAGGATGCATCAAAGGAGCCTGGTGGTGGTCACACGAGGCAGAGCTGGGCGAGGCTCCTTTCCAACTCCCCAAACGAACACCAGCAGGAAGGAAGGCTGCCACCTTGTTCAGGAGGAGGTGAGGGCTGCAGTGGAAGAAACAAAAACCATCAAGGCAGTGGGAATGAAGCAACAGGGAGCCTGGTCAAGATGGGAGAACGCAGTTGAGAGGAAAGTGACCTGGGCTGAGTTGTGGAAAGCCGAGCCTCACTGCATTAAGTTCCTTATCCATGCAGTATACTATGTGCTTCCAAGCACATCAAACCTGCACACATGGGGCAAAGCCGAGACACCAGCATGCCCATTGTGTTCCAAGCAAGGAATCCTAGAACATATCCTCAGCTGCTACACCAGGGCACTTGGAGATGGACGGTACCGCTGGCGGCATGACCAAGTTCTTAAGACCATCGCTGAAGTCATCAGCAAAGGACTCGGGTGGGTGAAGCGGTTCCGGCCCTCCAAGAAAACCGTCACCTTTGTCAGAGCTGGGGAGCAGCCAACACCTGCCAGAAGAACATCTGCAGAGATCCTGTTCTCTGCAGGAGACTGGCAGCTGCTGGTGGATCTCGAACATCAGCTGAAGTTCCCCAGCCACATTGCAGTCACCACCCTACGACCAGACATTGTCCTTGTGCCTGAGTCCAGCAAGCAGGTAGTGCTGCTGGAGCTGACCATCACATGGGAAGGGCACCTGGAAGAAGCCTTTGAGAGGAAGTTCTCCAAGTACACGGGACTGGTCAGTGACTGTCAGCAGGCTGGTTGGAGAGCATGATGTCCCCCAGTGGAGGTTGGATGCAGATGACTGTGGCTCAAGAGAGGAGAGCCATGGAGCCATGGTAGCCAGTTAGCCATCTGGACACAAGCTGGGGTCTGATCATCCCCGGCTGGGTCACCTGGAGGAGGGCGAATGATGTTGAAAGACCCAAAATGTCCGATGATACCAGGCACATCACTGATGATGTGTCCAGAAGCATCAGTAGATGTATGTAAACAACATGTAATTACAACAACAAGTGACTTCAACATTTCGTTGATCCTATTTGGAGAATCTGGTGTTACCATGGAAACCATAGAGTTATGGCTCGTGAAAACCTTTAGATTTTGATTGCAAATATCATAAAAATGCATTCATTCATTCAGGCAGGTTACCATGGTATAAGCAGGATAATGTCTAACCAGTTGTCCATCATCAGGAATTCGTGGCCTCTATGAGGGTGACCGTCTGTCCTCTTTGCTGTCCACGACTTCCTGATAATGTACACCTCAACAGACATTGTCCCTGACGTATTCTGTCGCAATTATTTTGTGTGTTCATGAATTAATCTTGACCAATGACCATGGAGGTTTTATTGTACTCTTTAAATATGAAATGAAGGTCAGATCCATTGATTGAAGTCAAATGTTGAACCAAGAGAAGTGACGTCACATCCACAGGTTTATTTGGCAGCGTGAAAAGTCAACAGAACATTGTGCTTTAGTTCATCTAAAAGTTAGGATCCTACCTTGTTACGATCCTGGCTTCTTGTCTCTCCCCGTGTGTCTCCTCTCCCTTATCCCTGTGTGTGTGTCTGTCTGTCTACCCCTGGATCCATGGCTGGGCAGCCCCTCACCTGCTGCCAGCTCCTCCCACTGCTACTCACCTGCAGTCACTCTCCCTCATCAGGGAGAGTATTTAAGACGTGGACTTCCTGCTCCTCGTCGCTGGATTATTCCTTGAGCTCCTTGTCGATGTTGGTAGTATGGTTCGTAAGTACATGTCTTTAGTCTCACTCTCTCAACCAGATTTACGTTTGTTTATTGTCCACATTTTTTCCAGTCTCTAAGTGAGCTGTGTTTTCCTTTGTTTCAGTGCCTGCCTGCCGCTTCCACGCGTGCCTCGTGTCATACCCGCTTCGTCGGTGCTCCTTCTGTTTTCCACTCCTTTTGAGTGCGTCTTTTGTTTAGTATTATCCGCTCGTTGAGCGTGTTTTTTTGTTTCCCTTTTTATTAATAAATTTGTTTTGTTTCACACAACCTCTGTGTTCGGGTCTGCATCTCTGGGTCCTATTTCAATAGGCTTTACAGCCCCATAACAGAATAATCCGGCCAGTATGGACCCAGCAGATCCAGTACGGAAAGCAGTGACCATGCAAGGCACTCTGCTGGGCCAGCATGAGCAGCTGCTACAGGCGTTGTGTGAATCCTCTCAGCATATGGCGGCACAGGTTGCCGATCTGTCTCGCCACATGTCCAGCCTATCTAGCTTCCTTTCCTCTCCGTCGCAGCCTACGGCTAGGCCGCCTGAACCTGCTCTTCCCGACTCTCTGGCTACTAACCCCGAACCGTTCGACGGCGCTCGGGAGAAGTGCAGAGGTTTTCTTTTACAATGCAACATTGTTTTCCGCCAGCGTCCCCGAGCTTTTCCGTCCGATCGTGCTCGTGTTCATTACGCGTTCGGGTTGCTACGGGGCAAGGCGTTAACCTGGGCGGAGGCACTGAACTCCTCCGTGGACATTAGCTCTCTAGCGTACTCTGATTTTGAGAGGAGGCTGAGACTGGTCTTCGACCATCCCGACCACGCGGGTAATGCCTCCAGCCGGTTGCTCCGGCTTACCCAGGGCTCCCAAGCCACTGCCGATTACGCCGTAGATTTCCTCACCATAGCTGCCGATTCTGGGTGGAATGACACTGCTCTACAGGGTGTGTTCCTAAATGGTCTCTCCGAGTGTTTGCAGGAGGAGCTCGCCACCCGTCATTCGGCTCCTCTGCCATTCCGTCTGCAGGGATCAGCGGTCATTTCCCGGGAGCCTCTGTGTGACCAGCGCCTCGTCTCTCCGCCTCCGCCCGCCGACAGGGAGGAACCCATGCAGTTGGGCAGAACCCGGCTATCCACAGCCGAACGTCAGCGCAGGGTTGCCGCGGGTGAGTGTGTGTATTGTGGACGAACTGGTCATTTCCTCGCTGCTTGTCCCAGTCGGCCAAAAGACAGGGCTCGTCAGTAGATTTGGGGGTACTGACGAGCCCAATCACTAAGAACTCTGAACTCCCCAAGGCTCGCAAGCTCCAAGCCCAAGCCTCCCTGGGGGTGGGGGAGGAGACTTTCTCTTGTCTGGCACTTATAGACTCTGGAGCTGAGGAGAACCTTTTGGATGAACACTTGGCCGCTGACCTGGGCTACGTCCTGGAGGAGCTGGAGGAGCCCATCAAGGCCTACGCCCTCAATGGGAAGATCATGGCCCAGGTAACGCACCGTACTGCACCCATCCGACTCACCATTTCCGGTAATCACCAAGAGGAGATTTCACTCTTTGTTGTCCGTTCACCACACTCACCCCTCGTTCTTGGACACCCCTGGCTTCAGAAACACAACCCTCAGATCGACTGGAGCCAGGGAAAGATTTTGGGTTGGAGTACTTTTTGCCATGCTAATTGTCTCCGTTCAGCCATTCCTCCCACAGGGAGAGACAGGGTTGTCTCTACCACACCTCCTGAGCCTCTGGATCTCTCTCTGGTTCCTGCGGTTTACCATCACCTCGGGGAGGTATTCAGTAAGGAGAAGGCGCTATCTCTTCCGCCTCACCGTCCCTACGACTGTGCCATTGACCTCCTTCCTGGCGCTCCTCTCCCCTCCAGCAGACTTTTCAATGTTTCACGTCATGAGAGGGAGGCCATGGAAAAATACATCCAGGAGTCACTGGCAGCCGGGATAATCAGACCTTCCACTTCCCCACTTGGGGCAGGATTTTTCTTTGTGTCCAAAAAAGACAAGTCCCTCCGTCCCTGCATTGACTATAGGGGATTGAACGAGATCACTGTTCGCAACAAGTATCCCTTACCTCTCATTAACTCAGCATTTGACTCTCTCCAACAGGCTTCGGTCTTCACCAAGCTGGACCTGCGCAACGCTTATCATTTGGTACGGATTAGGGAGGGGGACGAGTGGAAGACCGCGTTCAACACACCTCTGGGACATTTTGAGTATCTGGTCATGCCATTCGGTCTCACTAACGCTCCTGCTGTGTTCGAAGCTCTTATTAATGATGTGCTCCACAACTTCCTTAATAGGTTCGTTTTTGTCTACCTAGACGATATTCTGATTTTTTCCCAGTCTCCGGAGGAACACGAGTCACACGTCCAGCAGGTCCTATCCCGGCTATTGGAGAACCGCTTATTTGTGAAGGCTGAGAAGTGTGAGTTCAGTACTAACACTGTTTCTTTCCTCGGCTTCATTATCCAGGAGGGCAACCTGAAGGCGGATCCCGAAAAAGTCAGGGCCGTCGCCGAATGGCCAGTCCCGGAGACCCGGAAGGAGTTACAGCGCTTCCTTGGCTTCGCTAACTTTTACCGTAGGTTTGTCCGGGACTATAGCAAAATAGCCGTACCCTTGACTAAGTTAACTTCCTCCAAAGTGAAGTTTGACTGGTCAGTGGAGGCTGACAAGGCATTCCTGAGACTTAAAACACTCTTCACATCCACCCCAGTTTTGATCCAACCTGACCCCTCCAGACCATTCGTGGTCGAGGTTGATGCTTCCGACACTGGGGTTGGGGCTGTACTATCTCAGTATGCCCAGCCCATGTGCTTTCTTCTCATGTCGCCTTTCTCCCGCAGAACGCAATTATGATGTCGGCAACCGGGAGCTTCTAGCGGTCAAGCTAGCCCTGGAGGAGTGGAGACACTGGCTAGAGGGGGCAGAACAACCATTCGTGGTCTGGACCGACCACAAAAACCTCGCATATATCAAGTCTGCTAAGCGTCTTAACTCCCGTCAGACCCGTTGGGCACTGTTCTTTAGCCGATTTAACTTTACTCTCACTTACAGACCGGGCTCCCGCAACACTAAGCCAGACGCTCTTTCCAGACAGTTTTCCCCCTCCGAGGACTCCGGGGAGCCTGTAAGCATTCTCCCCCAGGAGCGCATCATTGCTGCCCTCTCCTGGGAAATCGAAGGGGTGGTCAGGGATGCACAGCGCCAGAATCCCGACCCAGGTAATGGCCCTCCCAATAAACTGTTTGTCCCTGACTCTGTCCGCTCCCAGGTGCTTCAGTGGACTCATGCCCATCGCCTCTCCTGCCATCCGGGTGCCAACCGCACTGTCTCCCTGCTGCGTCGGCATTTTTGGTGGCCATCTTTAGAGGCTGACGCTCGGGAGTTCGTAGCAGCCTGTTCCACCTGTGCCCGCGGCAAGGCGTCACACAAGGCACCTGCTGGCCTTCTTCGTCCTCTTCCCGTTCCTGGCAGACCATGGTCTCACATAGCCGTGGACTTCGTCGCCGGGCTGCCTCCCTCCCGAGGTAACACCACCATTCTCACGATTGTTGACCGTTTCTCCAAGGCTACTCATTTCGTCGCTCTCCCTAAGCTTCCTTCCGCCCTAGAGACTGCCAATCTGTTGGTCAGCAATGTGTTTCGTCTTCACGGCATCCCCTTGGACATCGTTTCTGACCGTGGCCCCCAGTTTTCCTCTCAAGTGTGGAATGCGTTCGCCAAGGCTCTGGGGGCCACGGTCAGCCTGACTCCCGGTTTCCGCCCGGAATCCAACGGCCAGACCGAGAGAGCCAACCAGGACCTGGAAACAGCTCTGAGGTGCATCTGTGCCGATAATCCTACGGACTGGAGCTCTCTTCTCCCCTGGGTGGAGTGCACCTGCAACTCGCTCACCTCCTCGGCCAGCGGGTTTTCCCCTTTTGAGGTCTCCCTGGGCTATCAGCCACCTCTGTTTTCCACACAGGAGTCTGAGATTGCGGTTCCCTCCGTTGCTGAGCACCTCAGGAGGGTTAAGGAGATTTGGCAGGCTGCCACCAGAGCTCTTGAGCGCAACCAGGAGGTCAAACAACGTGCCGCAGACCGCCACAGGACCCCAGCTCCTGCATATAAGCCAGGTCAGTCTGTTTGGCTATCCACGAAAAACATCCCATTAAAGACCGAATCACGGAAAATGTCCCCCAGGTTCATCGGTCCGTTCCCCATCACCAAGATCATCAACCCTCAAGCCGTCACCCTGAAGCTCCCCGACTCCATGAGGATTCATCCCACCTTCCATGTCTCTCAGCTCAAGCCGGTCTCCTCTAGCCCTTTGTGCCCTCCAGCCGAGCCCCCTCCTCCCCCCCAACTCATTGACGGGGATCCTGTCTTCTCTGTCCACCGCCTGGTGGACGTAAGACGTCGTGGCAGGGGTTTCCAGTACCTAGTCGACTGGGAGGGTTACGGTCCGGAGGAACGCTCCTGGGTACCCCGGTCTTTCATCCTCGACCAATCCCTCATCGATGACTTCCATCGGACACACCCAGATCGTCCTGCTAGGCCGCCAAGAGGCGACCTTTGAGGGGGGGGTACTGTTACGATCGTGGCTTCTTGTCTCTCCCTGTGTGTCTCCTCTCCCTTATCCCTGTGTGTGTGTCTGTCTGTCTACCCCTGGATCCATGGCTGGGCAGCCCCTCACCTGCTGCCAGCTCCTCCCACTGCTACTCACCTGCAGTCACTCTCCCTCATCAGGGAGAGTATTTAAGACGTGGACTTCCTGCTCCTCGTCGCCGGATTATTCCTTGAGCTCCTTGTCGATGTTGGTAGTATGGTTCGTAAGTACATGTCTTTAGTCTCACTCTCTCAACCAGATTTACGTTTGTTTATTGTCCACATTTTTTCCAGTCTCTAAGTGAGCTGTGTTTTCCTTTGTTTCAGTGCCTGCCTGCCGCTCCCACGCGTGCCTCGTGTCATACCCGCTTTGTCGGTGCTCCTTCTGTTTTCCACTCCTTTTGAGTGCGTCTTTTGTTTAGTATTATCCGCTCGTTGAGCGTGTTTTTTGTTTCCCTTTTTATTAATAAATTTGTTTTGTTTCACACAACCTCTGTTTTCGGGTCTGCATCTCTGGGTCCTATTTCAATAGGCTTTACAGCCCCATAACATACCTAAATCTGTCCTATTTCAGGTCTCATGAAAATGTTTCATATCAACATAAGTTGAAAAAATATGTTGTTGCACGTTGCCATGGTTACCTTGGTGAACTATAATTGTGAATGAATAAGTTGTCAGTGGTGTCATTTCTGAAGCTTTCCATCACAGTCCTGTCTGAGAGGACAGTGAGTCCAGACTGTTTCATCACGTCTCACTGAAGCTGAACAGTGTGTGACTCCCTCTAGTGGACGTTGTGGAGGATTCAGTTGTGTTTGCTGCAAAGGTTTTTGTACAGAGTTTTGGTGTTTCCTGTCACTGTGGGCTGCAGAGCACAGTAGTACACAGCAGAGTCAGTCACTGCAGCAGAGGAGATCTGCAGATGGACTCGATTTCTCTCCTCATTCAGTTCAGCGGTCAGTCGAGGGTTTGGAGGTTTTGCTTCCACCACTGAAGGATCCTTTGTATCAGTGATGAGCAGAAGGAACTGAGGAGCTGATCCAGGATCTTGTCGGTACCACTGGAGGTTATTGGCTTTAACTGAATAGTTACAGGACAGAGTCACACTCCGGCCCTCTGATGAAAACTCTTCAGGTCTGCTGGCAGTAATATCATCTTCCAAGGTGTGACCTAGTGAGGGAAACAACATGTTGTGTTGAGAGTTCAGTTCCAAAGTGAGAAATCCATCATTTGAAAAATATCACACATTGACATTGTTCAGTGAAAACGATTGATGCTGTTTAGTGATCAGTTATTAGTGATGAAGTGATCACATGGAGGATAGCATCTTTGAAATATTGAAATGTGAACTCATTCACACTGGATCTGTTTTCTTGTCAGAAACATACGAACCTACGAGAGTTGAAAAGAATTCAATTCAATTCAATTTTATTTGTATAGCGCCAAATCACAACAGAAGTTGTCTCAGGACACTTTCCATATAGAGCTGGTACAGACTGAGCTCTTTTATCTACAAAGAAACCAACAATTCCCCCATGAGCAAGCACTTGGCGACAGCGGCGAGGAAAAACTTCCTTCAACAGGCAGAAACCTCGAGCAGAACCAGACTCTGGGTGGGCGGCCATCTGCCTCCGCCGGTTGGGTGAGAGAGGAAGAGCAAGAGAGGGAGAGTGAGACAGACAGACAGACAGACAGACAGACAGACAGACAGACAGACAGACAGACAGACAGACAGAAATGCAGTCAGAGAGAGAGACAGAGAGACAGACATGCAGTCACAGTAACAGTGACAGTGGATGTAATAACAGCAGTAGCAGTTGCAGTGGATGTCAGGCAGGGCCAAGGCAGGAGACGCAGCTGAAATCCACAATCCAGATTCAGACACTGTCCATGGGAACCTGCCAGACGACAAAGCACAGAGACTCCGGGGAAGGAGCTAAGTTAGTAACACGCCGTGGTAGGACATGAGAGCGAGCAGATGGAGAGAACAAAATAGCAGTGAGTGTTTCCATGTTTAGAGGTGAAATGTTGTCACTGGATGTTCAGTATGAAGGAGTTCTGTGAGTTGTGTTTGGTCTGATGTTCACAGCTGGAATCAAACCGTTGGGAGGAGGAGACTCATGTTTCAGATTATCTTCATTTCTGAAGCTCATCATTGCAGCCGTGTCTCAGCCGTGAAAAGATTGTGGACTGTTTCATCACATCTCATTGAAGCTGAACAGTGTGTGACTCCCTCTAGTGGACATTGTGGAGGATTCAGTTGTGTTTGCTGCAAAGGTTTTTGTACAGAGTTTTGGTGTTTCCTGTCACTGTGGGCTGCAGAGCACAGTAGTACACAGCAGAGTCAGACAGCTGAAGCTTCTGGATCTTCAGAGGAACTGACTTATCCTTGATTGTAGCATTAAATCTGTCTTTGTCAAACTCTTCAGCATTTTCTGCTGTTTTTGAGAAACGTTTCAGCATGAACTTTGGGAAACTGTTCACTTCTTGTTTGTACCAGAACAGATAGGGACTTCGGTCACTGGTCTCAAAAGTACAGTCCAGTGTAACTGTGTGTCCTTCAGTAGCAATGACATCTTCTTTTGTCTGGGTCACTCTGTCTTCTCCTTTACACTCTGAGGAAGAAGAGAACATGCAGAGGAAGAGATGAATCAATAAAGATGATTGATTAAAGTTCCATCATCAGAGTCAGACACGCAGACATTCAAGACTTTTCAAAGGAAATGTGATGTTTTATTTCTCACCAAAGCAAAGAGCAGCCAGAATAATCCACAGCCAATGTTCCATCTGTACAACAAGGTTGAAATGAAGAGGAGAAAGTAGGTGATGTTCAACATTCAGTGTGAGAATGCTTCTCTTCACAGCAGCACTTCTTATTGACACAATGGTTGAACACAGTGCACAAGTAGTGCAGCGCCTACTTGATAATGTGGCCCTCTAGTGGAGGTAAAAAGTTGAGTCCAACAGTGTGGAACAAAGGCCTCCTGCAGCTTGTCAGTGTGTCAGCTTGTGTTTTTGTACAGAGTTTTGCTGTTTCCTGTCACTGTGGGCCTCACAGCACAGTAGTACAGAGCAGAGTCAGTCACTGCAGCAGAGGAGATCTGCAGATCCATTTGGGTTTGATCCTCACTCACTTTAACAGACAGTCTGGAGTCTGGATTAGATATTAGATTTCCTGTTTCTAAGTGAGAGATGAGGAACTCTGGTGGTTTTCCTGGATATTGGCGATACCAGAAGAAATAATCTCCAGCAGCTGCTTTTTTGGAGTATTTGTAGGACAGAGTCACAGTGCTGTCTTCTAAACTGGACTCTTCATTGTTGACTGGACTGAGTTCTTGACAGCTGACACCTAAACAAAGAGATAACTCTGTTATAGCATGTTGTAAAAGTCTGACTAAATGAATGACAGACAACAAACATTTGACTGAAGCTTTTTGGTGCTGCATGATGGAACATACCTGTTAGAATGGAAAGAAACAGGAGAGCAAACACACAATGATGCAGAGACAGCATGTTGAATAAAGGTAATGTTTGTGGTTTGTGTGTTGAACTCTGCTGAATATGGAAGCTCCTCTCTCTTCTATAGTTCAGTAACAGCTCAGCTCCTCCCTCAATCTCTCCGTCTCCTCTTAGATCTGGATTTCCTCTTCTCTCTGTTTCTCTTCCTCTACCTTCAACTGTGGAAATGACACTGATGCTACAGTCACCGTCATGTAAATGATAATAATATCAGAAATAACACACATACACCACCAGTCAAAAGTTTTAGAACACCCCAATTTTTTGAAAGCCAGAATAAGACAACGAGGCTTGCCTGGGCCATGAAACACCAGCATTGGACTATTGAAGACTGGAAGAAGGTATTATGGACCGATGAATGAAAATGTAAAATCTTCATCACGCAGGATCTTTGTATGCCGTCGAGTAGGCGACAGGGTGGTTCCACAGTGTGTGACATCAACTGTCAAACATGGAGGAGGACGTGTGATGGTCTGGGGTTGTTTTGCTGGATCCAGGTTTGGTGACTCGTACAGACTGACCCTACGTTTACACGTAGCAGGGTATTTTGGAAAATGGATATTTTAGCCCCTCCTTTTTCAAAAATAACATCATGCACACAACATCGTTTTCAAAAATGTTGTCTACATGAACCCGGATAAAAACGCTGTTGAGCGCCATCATAACTATGCTAAACCTATAGGTGCGAGTGTAAACATAGGCTGCACACATGTTGTTAGGTATTTTCAGTCGCTTGTTGTGACGTTTTGGAACCTAAAACACCGTTTAACCCTGTTTACACTCCAACACATCACCAGCGTTTTCAGAAATCTCCACTTTGGCCGGAGTTTTTCAAACAATGATCGTTTTCCGTGACAAAAACTCTGTTTGTGTGTAAACGAGAGGCCAAACCGCATGAAAACATATGTGATTTCCTTGAGTGTAAACGGGGTCTGAGAGGCACCCTGAACCAAAACGGCTACCACTGCATTCTGCAGCGCCATGCAATACCCTCTGGTATGTGCATGGTTTATATTATTCATCCTACAGCAAGATAACGACCCAAAACATCAGTCCAAGCCATCCAGAACTACCTCAGGAAAAAGAACAAGATGGTAAGCTTGAAAACATGGAGTGACCATCACAGTCTCCAGACTTAAACCCCATCCAGCTGGTTTGGGATGAACTGGACAGAAGAGTGAAAGCAAAGAAACCTACAAGTGCTGCACATTTATGGAAACTAGTGTGTTCAGCTGTGATATCTGCCAAAGGTGGCTGCTTTGATGAGTCAGAAGTTAAGAATTCATTTTGGTCTACAAACTGATTCCATAATTTCTTTTTTGACTCCAATTGATTATTTGTACTATGCTTTCATTTCAGAGTGCAATGAGATATTAAACTGAATAATTTTCAAGAAAAACAATGGAAATATTTGAGATCTTCTGAAGCTTTTGACCGGTAGTGTACATATAACTAATAGCAACGTAACTAATAGTGAAATAATTTCTGATGGTATATGCATATATTAATATATCATAGTACAGGGTACTACATGTACATGATGACAATGAAATGTATGTAGTAAAAATAACAAAATGATTTGTCATAATAATAACCACAGTCAAGCAGCAGTCAACCAGGACCACCACAGTGGACTCAACTGTGATCCACAATCCAGGTTCAGGCTTGATCCACGTGAACCTGTGAGACGAGAAAGCACAAAGACTCTGGGGAAGAAGCCAAGTTAGTAACATGTATTAATGGGACTTGAATGTGGACTAAAGGGAGGGAGAGGAGGAGAAAGGAGCTCAGGACATCATGGACGGTCTAATCCCACAGCAGCATAACTAGAGTCTGGTCCAAGTGAAGCCTGAGCCAGCCCCAACTGTAAGCTTGACCAGAGAGGACATCTTTAGCCTTCTCTTGACCACAGAGAGGGTGTCTGTCTCCTGGACAAAGACTGGAAGATGGTTCCACAGGAGAGGAGCTTGATAGCTGGAGGATCTGGCTCCAGTTCTGCTTTTGGAGACTTTAGGAATCATGAGTGATCCTGCGTTGTTGGACACAGTGTGACTGAATTTAGTAGCACAAAGTTAAAGGTCCTCCAGCTCTTTATGTCCTCAAGATGTGATTGGTTTCATGTGGATTCATTCATAAATGTAACTAGATATAATTTGCATAACAATGAAAATGTATTTTTCGATTGTTTCCTGATAATATTTCCTCAAGGAAACATTTATAGGGTGAATAGAAGTGGTCCAAGCACAGAACCTTGTGGAACTCCGTGACTAACTTTGGCGTGCACAGAGGAATCGTCATTAATATGTACAAACTGAGACTGATCTGAAGAGTCGGACTTAAACCATCTTGGTGCAGTTTCTATAATGCCTAATGAGGGATCCAGTCTCTGTAATAAGATGTGATGGTCAGTGGTGTGGAATGCAGCTCTAAGATCTAATAAGACGAGTACAGAGACATGTCCTTTGTCTGATATAATTTGGAGGTCATTTGTAACTTTGACCAGTGCTGTGTCTGTGTTTTCATGCACTCTAAACCCTGATTGACGTCCTCAAACCAGTCACCTCCTGATGTCATTTCCTCAGTTCAGCTCAACCAATAAATGTTTCCTCTGTTCACAGGAGCTCTGTCTCTAATCTGCATTGCTTCTTTCTTTGTTGTTGGATTTGTCATCAGTCCAGTGACTCTGGCTCAGACCGTAATGGCTTCATGGTGTGTGACTCCCTCTAGTGGACGTTGTGGAGGATTCAGTTGTGTTTGCTGCAAAGGTTTTTGTACAGAGTTTTGGTGTTTCCTGTCACTGTGGGCTGCAGAGCACAGTAGTACACAGCAGAGTCAGACAGCTGAAGCTTCTGGATCTTCAGAGGAACTGACTTATCCTTGATTGTAGCATTAAATCTGTCTTTGTCGAACTCTTCAGCATTTTCTGCTGTTTTTAAGTAACGTTTCAGCATGAACTTTGGGAAACTGTTCACTTCTTGTTTGTACCAGAACAGATAGGGACTTCGGTCACTGGTCTCAAAAGTACAGTCCAGTGTAACTGTGTGTCCTTCAGTAGCAATGACATCTTCTTTTGTCTGGGTCACTCTGTCTTCTCCTTTACACTCTGAGGAAGAAGAGAACATGCAGAGGAAGAGATGAATCAATAAAGATGATTGATTAAAGTTCCATCATCAGAGTCAGACACGCAGACATTCAAGACTTTTCAAAGGAAATGTGATGTTTTATTTCTCACCAAAGCAAAGAGCAGCCAGAATAATCCACAGCCAATGTTCCATCTGTACAACAAGGTTGAAATGAAGAGGAGAAAGTAGGTGATGTTCAACATTCAGTGTGAGAATGCTTCTCTTCACAGCAGCACTTCTTATTGACACAATGGTTGAACACAGTGCACAAGTAGTGCAGCGCCTACTTGATAATGTGGCCCTCTAGTGGAGGTAAAAAGTTGAGTCCAACAGTGTGGAACAAAGGCCTCCTGCAGCTTGTCAGTGTGTCAGCTTGTGTTTTTGTACAGAGTTTTGCTGTTTCCTGTCACTGTGGGCCTCACAGCACAGTAGTACAGAGCAGAGTCAGTCACTGCAGCAGAGGAGATCTGCAGATCCATTTGGGTTTGATCCTCACTCACTTTAACAGACAGTCTGGAGTCTGGATTAGATATTAGATTTCCTGTTTCTAAGTGAGAGATGAGGAACTCTGGTGGTTTTCCTGGATATTGGCGATACCAGAAGAAATAATCTCCAGCAGCTGCTTTTTTGGAGTATTTGTAGGACAGAGTCACAGTGCTGTCTTCTAAACTGGACTCTTCATTGTTGACTGGACTGAGTTCTTGACAGCTGACACCTAAACAAAGAGATAACTCTGTTATAGCATGTTGTAAAAGTCTGACTAAATGAATGACAGACAACAAACATTTGACTGAAGCTTTTTGGTGCTGCATGATGGAACATACCTGTTAGAATGGAAAGAAACAGGAGAGCAAACACACAATGATGCAGAGACAGCATGTTGAATAAAGGTAATGTTTGTGGTTTGTGTGTTGAACTCTGCTGAATATGGAAGCTCCTCTCTCTTCTATAGTTCAGTAACAGCTCAGCTCCTCCCTCAATCTCTCCGTCTCCTCTTAGATCTGGATTTCCTCTTCTCTCTGTTTCTCTTCCTCTACCTTCAACTGTGGAAATGACACTGATGCTACAGTCACCGTCATGTAAATGATAATAATATCAGAAATAACACACATACACCACCAGTCAAAAGTTTTAGAACACCCCAATTTTTTGAAAGCCAGAATAAGACAACGAGGCTTGCCTGGGCCATGAAACACCAGCATTGGACTATTGAAGACTGGAAGAAGGTATTATGGACCGATGAATGAAAATGTAAAATCTTCATCACGCAGGATCTTTGTATGCCGTCGAGTAGGCGACAGGGTGGTTCCACAGTGTGTGACATCAACTGTCAAACATGGAGGAGGACGTGTGATGGTCTGGGGTTGTTTTGCTGGATCCAGGTTTGGTGACTCGTACAGACTGACCCTACGTTTACACGTAGCAGGGTATTTTGGAAAATGGATATTTTAGCCCCTCCTTTTTCAAAAATAACATCATGCACACAACATCGTTTTCAAAAATGTTGTCTACATGAACCCGGATAAAAACGCTGTTGAGCGCCATCATAACTATGCTAAACCTATAGGTGCGAGTGTAAACATAGGCTGCACACATGTTGTTAGGTATTTTCAGTCGCTTGTTGTGACGTTTTGGAACCTAAAACACCGTTTAACCCTGTTTACACTCCAACACATCACCAGCGTTTTCAGAAATCTCCACTTTGGCCGGAGTTTTTCAAACAATGATCGTTTTCCGTGACAAAAACTCTGTTTGTGTGTAAACGAGAGGCCAAACCGCATGAAAACATATGTGATTTCCTTGAGTGTAAACGGGGTCTGAGAGGCACCCTGAACCAAAACGGCTACCACTGCATTCTGCAGCGCCATGCAATACCCTCTGGTATGTGCATGGTTTATATTATTCATCCTACAGCAAGATAACGACCCAAAACATCAGTCCAAGCCATCCAGAACTACCTCAGGAAAAAGAACAAGATGGTAAGCTTGAAAACATGGAGTGACCATCACAGTCTCCAGACTTAAACCCCATCCAGCTGGTTTGGGATGAACTGGACAGAAGAGTGAAAGCAAAGAAACCTACAAGTGCTGCACATTTATGGAAACTAGTGTGTTCAGCTGTGATATCTGCCAAAGGTGGCTGCTTTGATGAGTCAGAAGTTAAGAATTCATTTTGGTCTACAAACTGATTCCATAATTTCTTTTTTGACTCCAATTGATTATTTGTACTATGCTTTCATTTCAGAGTGCAATGAGATATTAAACTGAATAATTTTCAAGAAAAACAATGGAAATATTTGAGATCTTCTGAAGCTTTTGACCGGTAGTGTACATATAACTAATAGCAACGTAACTAATAGTGAAATAATTTCTGATGGTATATGCATATATTAATATATCATAGTACAGGGTACTACATGTACATGATGACAATGAAATGTATGTAGTAAAAATAACAAAATGATTTGTCATAATAATAACCACAGTCAAGCAGCAGTCAACCAGGACCACCACAGTGGACTCAACTGTGATCCACAATCCAGGTTCAGGCTTGATCCACGTGAACCTGTGAGACGAGAAAGCACAAAGACTCTGGGGAAGAAGCCAAGTTAGTAACATGTATTAATGGGACTTGAATGTGCACTAAAGGGAGGGAGAGGAGGAGAAAGGAGCTCAGGACATCATGGACGGTCTAATCCCACAGCAGCATAACTAGAGTCTGGTCCAAGTGAAGCCTGAGCCAGCCCCAACTGTAAGCTTGACCAGAGAGGACATCTTTAGCCTTCTCTTGACCACAGAGAGGGTGTCTGTCTCCTGGACAAAGACTGGAAGATGGTTCCACAGGAGAGGAGCTTGATAGCTGGAGGATCTGGCTCCAGTTCTGCTTTTGGAGACTTTAGGAATCATGAGTGATCCTGCGTTGTTGGACACAGTGTGACTGAATTTAGTAGCACAAAGTTAAAGGTCCTCCAGCTCTTTATGTCCTCAAGATGTGATTGGTTTCATGTGGATTCATTCATAAATGTAACTAGATATAATTTGCATAACAATGAAAATGTATTTTTCGATTGTTTCCTGATAATATTTCCTCAAGGAAACATTTATAGGGTGAATAGAAGTGGTCCAAGCACAGAACCTTGTGGAACTCCGTGACTAACTTTGGCGTGCACAGAGGAATCGTCATTAATATGTACAAACTGAGACTGATCTGAAGAGTCGGACTTAAACCATCTTGGTGCAGTTTCTATAATGCCTAATGAGGGATCCAGTCTCTGTAATAAGATGTGATGGTCAGTGGTGTGGAATGCAGCTCTAAGATCTAATAAGACGAGTACAGAGACATGTCCTTTGTCTGATATAATTTGGAGGTCATTTGTAACTTTGACCAGTGCTGTGTCTGTGTTTTCATGCACTCTAAACCCTGATTGACGTCCTCAAACCAGTCACCTCCTGATGTCATTTCCTCAGTTCAGCTCAACCAATAAATGTTTCCTCTGTTCACAGGAGCTCTGTCTCTAATCTGCATTGCTTCTTTCTTTGTTGTTGGATTTGTCATCAGTCCAGTGACTCTGGCTCAGACCGTAATGGCTTCATGGTGTGTGACTCCCTCTAGTGGACGTTGTGGAGGATTCAGTTGTGTTTGCTGCAAAGGTTTTTGTACAGAGTTTTGGTGTTTCCTGTCACTGTGGGCTGCAGAGCACAGTAGTACACAGCAGAGTCAGACAGCTGAAGCTTCTGGATCTTCAGAGGAACTGACTTATCCTTGATTGTAGCATTAAATCTGTCTTTGTCGAACTCTTCAGCATTTTCTGCTGTTTTTAAGTAACGTTTCAGCATGAACTTTGGGAAACTGTTCACTTCTTGTTTGTACCAGAACAGATAGGGACTTCGGTCACTGGTCTCAAAAGTACAGTCCAGTGTAACTGTGTGTCCTTCAGTAGCAATGACATCTTCTTTTGTCTGGGTCACTCTGTCTTCTCCTTTACACTCTGAGGAAGAAGAGAACATGCAGAGGAAGAGATGAATCAATAAAGATGATTGATTAAAGTTCCATCATCAGAGTCAGACACGCAGACATTCAAGACTTTTCAAAGGAAATGTGATGTTTTATTTCTCACCAAAGCAAAGAGCAGCCAGAATAATCCACAGCCAATGTTCCATCTGTACAACAAGGTTGAAATGAAGAGGAGAAAGTAGGTGATGTTCAACATTCAGTGTGAGAATGCTTCTCTTCACAGCAGCACTTCTTATTGACACAATGGTTGAACACAGTGCACAAGTAGTGCAGCGCCTACTTGATAATGTGGCCCTCTAGTGGAGGTAAAAAGTTGAGTCCAACAGTGTGGAACAAAGGCCTCCAGCAGCTTGTCAGTGTGTCAGCTTGTGTTTTTGTACAGAGTTTTGCTGTTTCCTGTCACTGTGGGCCTCACAGCACAGTAGTACAGAGCAGAGTCAGTCACTGCAGCAGAGGAGATCTGCAGATCCATTTGGGTTTGATCCTCACTCACTTTAACAGACAGTCTGGAGTCTGGATTAGATATTAGATTTCCTGTTCCATAGTGAGAGATGAGGAACTCTGGTGGTTTTCCTGGATATTGTCGATACCAGAAGAAATAATCTTGAACAGTTGCTGTTTTGGAGTATTTGTAGGACAGAGTCACAGTGCTGTCTTCTAAACTGGACTCTTCATTGTTGACTGGACTGAGTTCTTCACAGCTGACACCTGTAGAAGAAGAAATCTGTTTTATATGAAGTTTGAAGACCCTCAAGAAGTGAATGACATTTAAAAACATTGGAGTTAAAAAGTTTTTCTTGATTGCAGATTGTAACGTACCTGTTAAAACAGTGACAAACATCAGACAAAGTAGAAAATATTGCAGAGACAGCATGTTGAATAAAGGTAATGTTTGTGGTTTGTGTGTTGAACTCTGCTGAATATGGAAGCTCCTCTCTCTTCTATAGTTCAGTAACAGCTCAGCTCCTCCCTCAATCTCTCCGTCTGTGTTAAATCCATGAAGCTCATGTACCCCAGAGAAATACGCAGCTCAAAAAATAAAGGAAATACTAAAATAACACATCCTAGATCTGAAAGAATGAAATTTTCTCATTAAATACTTTGTTCTTTACATAGCTGAATGTGCTGACAACAAAATCACACAAAAATTATCAATGGAAATCAAATTTATTAACCCATGGAGGTCTGGATTTGGAGTCACATTCAAAATTAAATTGGAAAAATACACTACAGGCTGATCCAACTTTGATGTAATGTCCTTAAAACAAGTCAAAATGAGGCTCAGTATTGTGTGTGGCCTCCATACAACGCCTGGGCATGCTCCGGATGAGGTGGCGGATGGTCTCCTTTGGGATCTCCTCCCAGACCTGGACTAAAGCATCTGCCAACTCCTGGACTGTCTGTGGTGCAACGTGGCGTTGGTGGATGGAGCGAGACATGATGTCCCAGATGTGCTCAATTGGATTTAGGTCTGGGGAACGGGCGGGCCAGTCCATAGCATCAATGCCTTCGTCTTGCAGGAACTGCTGACACACTCCAGCCACATGAGGTCCAGCATTGTCTTGCATTAGGAGGAACCCAGGGCCAACCGCACCAGCATATGGTCTCACAAAGGGTCTTAGGATCTCATCTCGGTACCTAATGGCAGTCAGGCTACCTTTGGCGAGCACATGGAGGGCTGTGCGGCCCCCCAAAGAAATGCCACCCCACACCATTACTGACCCACTGCCAAACCGGTCATGCTGGAGGACGTTGCAGGCAGCAGAACGTTCTCCACGGCGTCTCCAGACTCTGTCACGTCTGTCACATGTGCTCAGTGTGAACATGCTTTCTTCTGTGAAGAGCACAGGGTGCCAGTGGCGAATTTGCCAATCTTGGTGTTCTCTGGCAAATGCCAAACGTCCTGCATGGTGTTGGGCTGTAAGCACAACCCCCACCTGTGGACGTCGGGCCCTCATACCACCCTCATGGAGTCTGTTTCTGACCGTTTGAGCAGACACATGCACATTTGTGGCTTGCTGGAGGTCATTTTGCAGGGCTCTGGCAGTGCTCCTCCTGTTTGCACAAAGGCAGAGGTAGCGGTCCTGCTGCTGGGTTGTTGCCCTCCTACAGCCTCCTCCACGTCTCCTGATGTACTGGCCTGTCTCCTGGTAGCGCCTCCATGCTCTGGAGACTACGCTGACCGACACAGCAAACCTTCTTGCCACAGCTCGCATTGATGTGCCATCCTGGATGAGCTGCACCACCTGAGCCGCTTGTGTGGGTTGTAGACTCCGTCTCATGCTACCACTAGAGCGAAAGCACCGCCAGCATTCAAAAGTGACCAAAACAGCAGCCAGAAAGCATAGGAACTGAGAAGTGGTCTGTGGTCACCACCTGCAGAACCACTCCTTTATTGGGGGTGTCTTGCTAATTGCCTATAATTTCCACCTGTTGTCTATATCATTTGCATGTGAAAGCATGTGAAATTGATTGTCAATCAGTGTTGCTTCCTAATTGGACAGTTTGATTTCACAGAAGTGTGATTGACTTGGAGTTACATTGTGTTGTTTAAGTGTTCCATTTATTTTTTTGAGCAGTGTACTTTGAACATGAGAGATTTCCTTCGAGAGAAAGTGTAAAAGGTGACTGTGAGTAATCAGAAAATGAAGCTCCTTTGAGTGTTAAATACTCAACACCTGAATGTTCATCTGAGCCTCTTGTAACTTGCTCCAGCAGTCTGGACTTTACCTGTGGTCATCTTGGATTAACAGCAGTCACAGTCATCATCATTCAACATCAGAGAAAACCAAATATAACCTGCCCTGTTTGTAATGAAGTTTGGACATACTTTTGATTTTATTATCCTGAAGGGAAGAATGATCTGGACTAGACTAATGAAAGTCACACAGGAGCAACCATGAATGAGAAGTTTCAGGCTGTCGCACTGGAGTGGGCCTTCACAGCCACAGACATGGTTACTGATAATGGTGCTAACATGGTAGCAGCTACACAGCTGGCCAACTTCAAACAGGTTCAGTGTTTTGCACACATCACCAACCTCCCAGCACAGAGAGCTGTAAAGCTGCCGCCTGTGTCACAACTGCTTGGTGGGGGTTTGGAGATTCACAGGATTTTTCCACAGCAGCTGCACTGCAAATCACGCCCTCCAGCAGGAGCTGTAACTTCTGGAGCTGCCAGCCCATCAGTTGAAGACGGATGTGGCTATGAGATGGAAGAAAGATTGCTCCAGCAGCAGGGGGCCATTTCCATCTAAACTTGACAGGACAACTGAATTTAGGAGCAGTGCATACACAGCCTCTTGTGTGAATGTATTGTTTGGACAATTGATTTTAAATCAAGAAACAAATTTATTCTAAGTTGTGTTTCGTTTTGAAACGCGATTTGATGATTAATTGAATTGTAACCCAAAGAATCAGAATCAAATCTGGTCATGAGATTTCCTGAATCGTATACCCTTCTAGGCCAGTGAAAATATCGCAGTTTTAAAGTCAGTCAGTTGTTGGAAGTCTGGAACACCAAGATTTGACCTGGTCCTGAGCCACAGGTGCCTGTAGTCAAGAGAGTGTCAGTCGAATTGCTGTTGGTTTATTCATTTTTGTTGTGTTGTACGAAAACCTTTCCCTCATTCTGTGTCTCATCATAAGTGCTTCAATTTCTGACCACGGCAAAGAATCTGCTCGACCATCACACCTCATTGAAGCTGAACAGTGTGTGACTCCCTCTAGTGGACGTTGTGGAGGATTCAGTTGTGTTTGCTCCAAAGGTTTTTGTACAGAGTTTTGGTGTTTCCTCTCACTGTGGGCTGCAGAGCACAGTAGTACACAGCAGAGTCAGTCACTGCAGCAGAGGAGATCTGCAGATGAAACTCCTTTTTCGTTTTGTCTTCTTCAACAGACAACTTTGCTGTTTTTTCTGAATATCCTGACATTAGAAACTGTGGAGATGAACTGGACTTCTGTTGATACCAGAAGACGTTGTCAACAGATCCTGAATATTTGCAGGAGAGAGTCACATTGTCTCCTTCCAAAGCCAACATTACATCTTTAAATGGCTTCACTAAATCCTCCGAGGATCCTGAAAAGAACAAAGATATTTTTCACTGTGACATTTTCTTTAACATCAGTGTCGTCTTAGAAAAACGTTCCCAAAGCGTGAAATGGTTTTGAATGATGTCTGACGATCTTGTTGAAGTTGACTCACCAGTCTGAAACATGAACATCATGATCCAAACTAAAAGGAGCTGCATTATTTTCTCTTGTCCTGAATGAACAATAGACAGAACACAGCAGCTCTTCACTTCCAACATGAAGCCTTTCACATTCAGCTGTGGAGCTCCTCCTCCTGCTGTGGTCTGTTTGCATTCAGGCTGATGGAAGCTTGAGAAATGACAGCGATGCTGCAGTCGTCACCGTCATCGTCATCATCATCATCATCATCATCATCATCATCATCATCATCATCTTCCAAATTGTCCTGACTGAATCTGTGGAGAAACAACTTTCTGAAACATCCAGAAGCTCAGCTGCATACTGCCCTTCAGACTGCATTCCCTCTTGGTCTTTAAACGCTGTATTTCAGACGGTTGTTCCAGAGATTTTAGCCGTTATTAACTGCTCATTTTCTGCTGGTTAATATTTTGTTAATAATGTCACACTGCTGGTTGTTGGGTCACACCTGTTTTGCAGTCAGAGTTGAGGTGGTGGAGTGAGCGTTGGTGGCCTGTTATTTAATGTCTTGCTGGATTTGCCTTTGCTGCAGTGGATTGGGATGAAGGAAGGCTGGTTTGTGAGCTCAACAGCTGATCCAATGGTGCTCCGACACATCCAGGAGAGCGTTTCAGCCAAATCTGTGCCAGGATGCTCCTCAGCTCTACACAGATTCACAGACTCACACACCAAAGCGCTGATTGTGTTTTCTAACCCTAACCCTTAGGCAAGGCAAATTTTTTGTATAGCACAATTCATACACTAGGCAATTCAAAGTGCTTTACAGAAGCATAAAAATATATTAAAATCATACATTTCAAAGAAAGAAAGAGATTAGACGAGAATATAAAAATAAAAATAAAATACAATTAAAGGAAAATTAAAAACAGAAGCGAGTAAAATAATAATTTTTAAAAAAAAAAGCTAAAAAAAAGCTTTTGCAAATAATAATGTTTTCAACCCTGATTTAAATGAGCTGACAGGTGGTGCAGACCTCAGGTGTGCAGGGAGAATGTTCCACAGGTGAGGAGCATAATAACTGAAAGCTGCTTCACTTTGTTTGGTTCTGATTCTGGGAACACACAGTAGACCTGTCCCTGATGACCTGAGAGGTCTGGATACTTCATATGGAGTCAATAAATCTAGAATATATTTTGGTCCTAGACCATTTAATGCTTTGTAGACCAACAGTAAGATTTTAAAGTCTATTCTGTGACTCACAGGAAGCCAATGTAGTCATCTGAGGACTGGTGTGATATGGTCCATTTTTCTGCTGTTTGTAAGGACTCGTGCAGCAGCATTTTGGATCAGCTGTAGTTGCCTAATTGTTTTTTTGTTTGGGCCAGTAAAGACTCCATTGCAATAGTCCAACCTACTGAAAATGAATGCATGAACAAGTTTTTCCATGTCTTCTTTGGACAGACATCCCTTGATTCTGGTTATATTTTTCAGGTGGTAGTAGGCTGATTTGGTAATCAGCTTTAAATGGTTGTTAAAATTCAGGTCAGAATCAATAATTACACCAAGATTTCTGGCTTTATCTGTTGTTGTCAGTGACATGGAGTTAAGGTGAGCACTGATCTTTGACCTTTCATTTTTGGGGCCAAATATAATCACTTCTGTTTTATCTGCATTAAGCTGAAGTAAATTCTGGCACATCCACTCATTGATTTGATGAATACACTCACTCAGTGAAAGTAAGGGACTGTAGTCATGTGATGACACAGAAATATAAAGTTGTGTATCATCTGCGTAAGTATGATAAGAAATATTATGATGCTCCATAATCTGAGCTAGGGGCAACATGTAGATATTGAAAAGAAGTGGTCCGAGAATGGACCCTTGTGGCACCCCACACATCATCTTCTTTTGTTCAGACGCATGCTCACCAACTGACACAAAGTAGTCTCTATCTTGTAAATAGGATTTGAACCAGTGTAGTACAGTGCCAGTAAGTCCCATCCACTTTTCCAGTCTGTCAAGAAGTATGTCCTGATCAACTGTATCAAAGGCAGCACTGAGATCTAATAATACTAAAACTGAGGTTTTGGAAGCATCATTATTCAGATGTATGTCATTTAAAACTTTGATAAGTACAGTCTCAGTCAAAGGGAAAATTTGATATTGGCCTGTAGTAACTTATTACTGAAGCATCCAGATTAGTCTTTTTCATGAGAGGTTTTATTACTGCAGTTTTCAAGGCCTGGGGAAACTGACCGGACTGAAGAGAATTATTTATTATCTGTAACACATCTGGAGCTATGCAATTAAAAACATTTTTTAAAAAGTTTGTTGGCAGAGTATCAAGACAGCATGTTGTGGATTTTAACTGTGATACAGTTTCTGTCAGCCTTGTGTGATCTAGAAGGTTAAAATATGCTAGATTAACTGGAGAACAAGAAGGCACAGATAGACTTATCATTTTGCCTGAGTTGGAGCTGCACACTGTTTGTCTTATCCTTGAAATTTTATCTGTAAAAAAGGCTGCAAAATCATCGCATGACTTGTTGGATAGCAGCTCAGGAGGGACTGATGCTGTGGGGTTTGTCAGTCTATCCACAACAGAAAACAATTAAATTAATTAAACATACATCCATACATTTAAATGTCAATATAACATTCAACAGTAATTCTAACACAATATTTTACATGATAACCACATGAAACATTGAAAGATTTACTCAAAAATTTAGTTTCATGATTTGAAATTTCACGTTTCGACAGTTCTGAATATGTATTGGAGAACCTCACTAATGCAGTTAATGTCACAATTAGAACTGAAGCTCATTTAGAGGTCAGAATTTACTGTTAGACTCAATTGTGATGCAACATTGTTTACATACAGAAAATCCCACAAGACCTCATCATCATCATCATCATCATTATGATCATCACAGTTTGAATCGTATGAAACAACACTTTCCTTTTCTCTGTGTTTTAACTTTAGTGCTTCATTTTGTTTGTTTTAATCAGCACAAGAATCAACACGACCATCACATCCTACTGAAGTTTAACAGTGTGTGACTCCCTCTAGTGGACGTTGTGGAGGATTCAGTTGTTTGCTGCAAAGGTTTTTGTACAGAGTTTTGCTGTTTCCTGTCACTGTGGGCCTCAGAGCACAGTAGTACACAGCAGAGTCAGACAGCTGAAGCTTCTGGATCTTCAGAGGAACTGATCTTAAGGTAGAATTCAGTGTGGATGAAAATCTGTCCTTGAACTCGTCCTTTGTGTTAAAGTTGCTCAGTATGAGTTTGGGGCTGTTGTTTCCATCTTGTTTGTACCAGAACAAAGTTGGACCTGTGTAACTGGTCTCAAAAGTACAGTCCAGTGTAACTGTGTGTCCTTCAGTAGCAATGACATCTTCTTTTGTCTGGGTCACTCTGTCTTCTCCTTTACACTCTGAGGAAGAAGAGAACATGCAGAGGAAGAGATGAATCAATAAAGATGATTGATTAAAGTTCTGTCATCAGAGTCAGACACACAGACATTCAAGGCTTTTCAAAGGAAATGTGATGTTTTATTTCTCACCAAAGCAAAGAGCAGCCAGAATAATCCACAGCCAATGTTCCATCTGTACAACAAGGTTGAAATGAAGAGGAGAAAGTAGGTGATGTTCAACATTCAGTGTGAGAATGCTTCTCTTCACAGCAGCACTTCTTATTGACACAATGGTTGAACACAGTGCACAAGTAGTGCAGCGCCTACTTGATAATGTGGCCCTCTAGTGGAGGTAAAAAGTTGAGTCCAACAGTGTGGAACAAAGGCCTCCAGCAGCTTGTCAGTGTGTCAGCTTGTGTTTTTGTACAGAGTTTTGCTGTTTCCTGTCACTGTGGGCCTCACAGCACAGTAGTACAGAGCAGAGTCAGTCACTGCAGCAGAGGAGATCTGCAGATCCACATGATGTTTGTCTTCAGACAGTTTTGTAGAGAACCTCGTGTCTGACTTCAGAGACTCTGCTGCTCTCGTAAAATTATTCCCTGAGATATACAGAAGAAACTCTGGTGGTTTTCCTGGATATTGTCGATACCAGAAAAAATCATCTTGAGCAGTTGCTTTTTTGGAGTATTTGTAGGACAGAGTCACAGTGCTGTCTTCTAAACTGGACTCTTCATTGTTGACTGGACTGAGTTCTTCACAGCTGACACCTGAAGGAGAAGAAATCTTTTTTATGTGAAGTTTGAAGACCCTCAAGAAGTGAATGACATTTAAAAACATTGGAGTGAAAAAGTTTTTCTTGATTGCAGAATGTAATGTACCTGTTAAAATAGTGACAAACATCAGACAAAGTCGAAAATATTGCAGAGACAGCATGTTGAATAAAGGTAATGTTTGTGGTTTGTGTGTTGAACTCTGCTGAATATGGAAGCTCCTCTCTCTTCTATAGTTCAGTAACAGCTCAGCTCCTCCCTCAATCTCTCCGTCTCCTCTTAGATCTGGATTTTCTCTGTTTCTCTTCCTCTACCTTCAACTGTGGAAATGACACTGATGCTACAATCACCGTCATGTAAATGATAACAACATCAGCAATAATACACATGCATATACATTCATGTAAAAATAATACAAATATAACTAATCATAAAATAATATATGACAGTATATGTATATATTAATATATGATAGTAGAAGGTACTATATATACATGACAACAATTTATTGTACACTGATCAAAAATATATATAATATATATGTAATATAAACGCAACACTTTTGTTTTTGCTCCCATTTTTCATGAGCTGAACTCAACTATCTAAAACATTTTCTATATACACAAAAGAACCATTTCTCTCAAATATTCTTCACAAATCTGTGTTAGTGAGGGCTTCTCCTTTGCCGAGATAATCCATCCCACCTCACAGGTGTGTCTTAGGCTGGCCACAATCAAAGGACACTCTGAAATGTGCAGTTTTATCACGCAGCAAGATGCCACAGATGTCGCAAGTTTTGAGGGAGTGTGCAGTCGGTATGCTGACTGCAGGAATGTCCACCAGAGCTGTTGCCCATGAATCGAAAGTTCATTTCTTTACCATAAGCCGACTCCAAAGGCGTTTCAGACAATTTGGCAGTACATCGAACCGGCCTCACAACCACAGACCACATGTAACCACCCCAGCCCAGGACCTCCACATCCAGCATGTTCACCTCCAAGATCAACCACCCGGACAGCTGCTGCAACAATCGGCTTTCATGACCAAAGAATTTCTGCACAAACTGTCAGAAACTGTCTCAGGGAAGCTCATCTGCATGTTTATCGTCCTCATCGGGGTCTTGACCTGACTGCAGTTCATCGTTGTAACCGCCTCGAGAGGGCAAATGCTCACATTCGATGGCGTCTGGCACGCTGGGGAGATGAATCCCGGTTTTTACTGTTCAGGGCAGATGGCAGACAGCATGTGTCGCGTCATGTTTGTGAGCAGTTTGCTGATGTCAACGTTGTGGATCGAGTGGCCCATGGTGGCGGTGGGGTTATGGTATGGGCAGGCGTATGTCATGGACAACGAACACAGGTGCATTTTATTGATAGAATTTTGAGTGCACAGAGATACCGTGACAAGATCCTGACGCCCTTGTTGTGCCATTCATCCACGACCATCACCTCATGTTGCAGCATGATAATGCACGGCCCCATGTTGCGAGGATCTGTACACAAATCCTGGAAGCTGAGAACATCCCAGTTCGTGCATGGCCAGCATACTCACCGGACATGTCACCCACTGAGCATGTTTGGGACGCTCTGGATCGGTGTATACGACAGCATGTTCCAGTTCCTGCCAATATCCAGCAGCTTGGCACAGCCACTGAAGAGGAGTGGACCAACATCCCACAGGCCACAATCAACAACCTGATCAATTCTATGCGAAGGAGATGTGTGGCACTGCCAATAAAGCAAAACTGCACATTTCAGTGGCGTGTTATTGTGGTTATTGCTGTCTAATCAGCATCTTGATATGCCACACTTGTGAGGTGGGATGGATTAGGTGGCACGGTGGTAACGCTGTCGCCTCACAGGTAGAAGGTCCCGGGGGCGTGTCCTCCACCATGCCTTCGGTGCCTGCTGCTCAAGAAAAAGGAGTGTGGAGTTTGCATGTTCTTCCCATGTTCACCTGGGGTATCCTCCACAAAAAAAACCACTAAAAACATGCAAGAAGATCACCACCTGGCCAATGGTGACAACAAGGAACTGGGTCCCCTGGCGCCGCTGTCGGCTGGTAGCCCACTGCTCCTGGTCTGCCGCAGAGGAAGGACGAGCAGGATGGGCAAATGTGGATAAATAATTTCACCTTAAGCATGATATGTGCATGTTGTGTGTGTTGCTGTGTTCATTGATGCATGGCTGGTTGTGTGGTGATCAATTAAGTATGGATCTTATCTTATCTTATCTTATCTTATCCTATCTTATCTTATCTTATCTTATCTTATCATCTCAGCAAAGGAGAAGCCTTGACTAACACAGATTTAGACAGATTTGTGAAAAATATTTGAGAGAAATGGATTTTGTGTGTATATAGAAAATGTTTTAGATCTTTGAGTTCAGCTCATGAAAAATGGGAGCAAAACAAAAGTGTTGCGTTTATATTTTTGTTTAGTGTATGTAGTAACAGTAGAAAAATGAGTAGTCATAATAATAACTGCAGTCAACCAGCAGTCAACTAGGACCACAAGAGTGGCCTCAACTTTGATCCACAGTCAAAGCTCAGGCTTGATCCATGTGAACATGTGAGACGAGAAAGCAAAGACTCTGGGAACAAGCTGAGTTAGTAACATGCATTAATGGGACTTGAATTTAGACTAATGGGGAGGGAGAGGAGGAGAAAGGAGCTCAGCGTATCCTGGACGGTCTAATCCTAATCTAATCAGAGCAGACTCTATCTGCTCAGGAGGCTGAGGTCTTTTGGGGTGCGGGGGGGGGGGCACTCCTGAAGACCTTCTATGACTCTGTTGTGGCCTCTGCCTTGTTCTATGGTGTAGTCTGCTGGGGGAGCAGCATCACAGCAGCTGACAGGAAGAGGCTGGACAAACTCATCAGGAAGGCCAGCTCTGTCCTGGGATGCCCTCTGGAACAGGTGGAGGAGGTGGGGGAGAGGAGGATGACAGCCAAGCTGTCCTCCATGACAGACAATGACTCCCACCCCCTCCAACACACACTCACTGCACTGAGGAGCTCCATCAGTGACAGGATGCTACATCCAAAGTGTGTGAAGGAGAGGTATCGCAGGTCATTCCTTCCTGCAGCCGTCAGACTGCACAACAGAAACTGCTCCCAGTAATCAGTACAATAATATGTTTACAATCTGTGCAATAACCTGTGCAATAATACAATAATGTGCAATAATCAGTGCATAACAATCTGTAAATATTATCTACAATTTCTTAGGATGACGTTATTCTTTTATCCCACTCTTGTATATATACTTGTTTTGAATTTGCATTGCACTTGTTCTTAATACTTTATACACTTTATTGATGCTGCTGTATATTGGAATTTCCCGTCGTGGGACTAATAAAGGAATACTGAATTGAATTGAATCGAATCGAATCGAATCGAATCGAATCGAATCGAATCGAATCCTATAGCAGCATAACTAGAGTCTGGTCCAACTGAAGCCTGAGCCAGCCCTAACTGCAGGTCTTTTCACAGAGGATATTTTCAGCCTTCTCTTGACCACAGAGAGGATGTCTGCCTCCTTAACAAAGACTGGAAAATGGTTCCACAGGAGAGGAGCTTGATAGCTGGAGGATCTGGCTCCAGTTCTGCTTTTAGATGATGTGTGGGGTGCCACAAGGGTCCATTCTTGGACCGCTTCGTTTTCAATATCTACATCTTGCCCTTACCTCAGATTACGGAGCATCATAATATTTCTTATCATACTTACGCAGATGATACACAACTTTATATTTCTGTGTCATCACATGACTACAGTTCCTTACTTTCACTGAGTGACTGTATTCATCAAATCAATGAGTGAATGTGCCAGAATTTTCTTCAGCTTAATGCAGGTAAGACAGAAGTGATTGTATTTGGCCCCAACAATGAAAGGTCAAAGATCAATGCTCACCTTAACTCCATGTCACTGACAACAACAGATAAAGCCAGAAATCTTGGTGTAATTATTGATTCTGATCTGAATTTTAACAACCATTTAAAGCTGATTACCAAATCAGCCTACTACCACCTGACAAATATAACCAGAATCAAGGGATGTCTGTCCAAAGAAGACATGGAAAAACTTGTTCATGCATTCATCTTCAGTAGGTTGGACTATTGCAATGGAGTCTTTACTGGCCTAAACAAAAAAAACAATTAGGCAACTACAGCTGATCCAAAATGCTGCTGCACGAGTCCTTACAAACAGCAGAAAAATGGACCATATCACACCAGTCCTCAGATCACTACACTGGCTTCCTGTGAGTCACAGAATAGACTTTAAAATCTTACTGTTGGTCTACAAAGCATTAAATAGTCTAGGACCAAAATATATTCTATATTTATTGACTCCATATGAAGTATTCAGACCTCTCAGGTCATCAGGGACAGGTCTATTGTGTGTTCCCAGAATCAGAACCAAACAAAGTGAAGCAGCTTTCACTTACAGTATTATGCTCCTCACCTGTGGAACATTCTCCCTGCACACCTGAGGTCTGCACCACCTGTCAGCTCATTTAAATCAGGGTTGAAAACATTATTATTTGCTAAAGCTTTTGATTAAAGTAAATATATGTGCTCAATGATTTTAATCATTCTTAATGCTGAAATATTGCCTTTTACTGGCGTCTGTTTTTAATTTGCCTTTAATTGTATTTTACTTATTATTCTTACTTATTTTTCTATTCTCTTCTAATTTCTTTCTTTCTTTCTTTCTTTGAAATGTATGATTTTAATGTATTTATATGCTTCTCTAAAGCACTTTGAATTGTGTGAATATGAATTGTGCTATACAAATAAATTTGTCTTTGCTTTTAGAGACTTTAGGAACCATGAGTAATCCTGCATTCTGGGACACAGTGTGTCTGAATTTAGTCGCAGAAAGTTAAAGGTCCTCCAGCTCTTTATGTCCTCAAGACATGCTTGAAGTTTAATGAAGTCATTGATTTTATTTTGCTTCATTGATAAATATAACTGGATATAATATGAAGAACCGAAAATTTATTAATGGAGTATTTCCTAATATTTCCTCAAGGAAATATTTATACGGTGAATAGAAGCGGTCCAAGCACAGAACCTTGTGGAACTCCATGACTAACTTTGGCGTGCACAGAGGAATCGTCATTAAAATGTACAAACTGAAACTGATCTGAAGAGTCGGACTTAAACCATCTTGGTGCAGTTTCTATAATGCCTAATGAGGGATCCAGTCTCTGTAATAAGATGTGATGGTCAGTGGTGTGGATTGCAGCTCTAAGAGCAAATAAGACGAGTACAGAGACATGTCCTTCGTCTGATATAATTTGGAGGTCATTTGTAACTTTGACCAGTGCTGTGTCTGTGTTTTCATGCACTCTAAACCCTGATTGACGTCCTCAAACCAGTCATCTCTCGATGTTATTTCCTCAGTTGAGCTCAACCAATAAATGTTTCCTCTGTTCACAGGAGCTCTGTCTCTAATCTGCATTGCTTCTTTCTTTGTTGTTGGATTTGTCATCAGTCCAGTGACTCTGGCTCAGACCGTAATGGCTTCATGGTGTGTGACTCCCTCTAGTGGCTGTTGTGGAGGATTCTGTTGTGTTTGCTGCAAAGGTTTTTGTACAGAGTTTTGGTGTTTCCTGTCACTGTGGGCCTCAGAGCACAGTAGTACACAGCAGAGTCAGACAGCTGAAGCTTCTGGATCTTCAGAGGAACTGATCTTAAGGTGGAATTCAGTGTGGATGAAACTCTGTCCTTGAACTCGTCCTTCGTGTTAAAGTTGCTCAAAATGAGTTTGGGGCTGTTGTTTCCATCTTGTTTGTACCAGAACAGATAGGGAGTTGGGTTACTGGTCTCAAAAGTACAGTCCAGTGTAACTGTGTGTCCTTCAGTAGCAATGACATCTTCTTTTGTCTGGGTCACTCTGTCTTCTCCTTTACACTCTGAGGAAGAAGAGAACATGCAGAGGAAGAGATGAATCAATAAAGATGATTGATTAAAGTTCCGTCATCAGAGTCAGACACACAGACATTCAAGACTTTTCAAAGGAAATGTGATGTTTTATTTCTCACCAAAGCAAAGAGCAGCCAGAATAATCCACAGCCAATGTTCCATCTGTACAACAAGGTTGAAATGAAGAGGAGAAAGTAGGTGATGTTCAACATTCAGTGTGAGAATGCTTCTCTTCACAGCAGCACTTCTTATTGACACAATGGTTGAACACAGTGCACAAGTAGTGCAGCGCCTACTTGATAATGTGGCCCTCTAGTGGAGGTAAAAAGTTGAGTCCAACAGTGTGGAACAAAGGCCTCCAGCAGCTTGTCAGTGTGTCAGCTTGTGTTTTTGTACAGAGTTTTGCTGTTTCCTGTCACTGTGGGCCTCACAGCACAGTAGTACAGAGCAGAGTCAGTCACTGCAGCAGAGGAGATCTGCAGATCCATTTGGGTTTGATCCTCACTCACTTTAACAGACAGTCTGGAGTCTCTATTAGATATTAGATTTCCTGTTCCATAGTGAGAGATGAGGAACTCTGGTGGTTTTCCTGGATATTGTCCATACCAGTAGAAATAATCTCCAGCAGTTGCTTTTCTGGAGTATTTGTAGGACAGAGTCACAGTGCTGTCTTCTAAACTGGACTCTTCATTGTTGACTGGACTGAGTTCTTGACAGCTGACACCTAAACAAAGAGATAACTCTGTTATAGCATGTTGTAAAAGTCTGACTAAATGAATGACAGACAGCAAACATTTGACTGAAGCTTTTTGGTGCTGCATGATGGAACATACCTGTTAGAATGGAAAGAAACAGGAGAGCAAACACACAATGATGCAGAGACAGCATGTTGAATAAAGGTAATGTTTGTGGTTTGTGTGTTGAACTCTGCTGAATATGGAAGCTCCTCTCTCTTCTATAGTTCAGTAACAGCTCAGCTCCTCCCTCAATCATGAAGCTCATGTACCTCAAAAAAATCCTTTGGTCATCTCAGACACTGCCACAGCTCAGTCATCCAACTTCAAAGTCAAAGTCAACTTTCTTGTCAATTTTTTCACATGTATGAGACATACAAAGGAATCAAAATTATGTTTCCCACTATCCCACAGTGAGACAAGACAAGAAGTAAAGTGCACAGGCACAAAGAATAAAGATAGACGTATGCTAATACTGCGGTCAACAATAAACAGAAAATAAATGCTAAAAATAAACAACAGAGAATAGGAAATAGGAAATGTAAAATGTAGAAGTGGCAGCAAAAAGTTTTATTGAGGGTTGTAATAGTGCAACGACAGTCAGTAATAGCAGTGGGGGGGGGGGCTTTCTGACACCCTGTTGGATGGAGCTGAGGGTAGAGAGGCGAGAGAGTTAAGCATCCTAACCAGTGTTGGGAAAGTTCACTTTCTACATGAACTAGATAAAAGTTCAGTTCACATATTTTAAAATGAACTCGTTCAGTTCATAGTTCATAATTCCAAATTTTTAAGCAAGTTCTATAAATGAACTAGTTCATAGTTCTTTTTTTTTTTCCATATCTTGCTGCGAGCTATTATTTTTCAAAATTATTGCCACAGTGCATATAGAGCCAGAGACAGCAATTATTTTATCAGTTTCAACACTGTAACTCTGTGTCAGATTTCATCTTCATATCCAATTTTGATTCAAGATTCAAGAAGCTTTATTCTTCCTGAGGGAAACTGCTCTGCAGCAGTTGCGATACAAAGTGGAGAAGTAGTACAAGAGGATAAATAAAACACATAACTAAATGCAACAAAGTGCAAGGCATAATTAGAATAATAAAACATGAATAAGGTGAAGAATAACGGAGTAACTAAACACACTAAATGCAACAGTGAATGCAACAAAAGACAGTTAACGTAGGTATATATAATATACAACAAAATGCACTGTGACGGTAGTTGCATGAATTAAGATAGAAATTGAAATATGAAAAGTGAAATATAAACATGTAGCAGCGTAATCCACAGTAGAATAAAATTAAGTGATGAAGTGATGTGATGAGCAAGAATTAAAGTGAGTGAGTGATTGTTTAAAGTGATGACAGTGATAAAATATGGTAGTAGATAAAAATAAAAAATAAAAATAAAATACAGCAGCAATGAGACAGAATGTCATTATTCTCAATAATGAACCCAGTCTCTGAATAAAGTGACAGTGAAGATAATGGTAAGGTGACAGGTGACACAGAGTCTCTGCATTGGCTCAGGACACAGAGTCTCTACAGTCCCTCTCGCGGCCAGAGGTAGATGAGTTGAACAGACTGATGGCCACAGGAAGGAAAGACTTCCTCTGGCGTTCAGTGTTACATCGGGGGGGAATGAGTCTGTTGCTGAAGGTGCTTCTGCTTGAAGTTAGCACCTTGTGGAGAGGGTGAGCATTGTTATCCAGGATACTATGCAGTTTACACAGCATCCTCCTCTCAGACACCACCGCCAAGGAGTCCAATTGTACCCCCAGGACAGAGCCAGCCTTCCTTATGATCCTGCTGATCCTGTTGGTGTCTGCTGCCCTCAGCCTGCTGCCCCAGCACACAACACCATAGAAGATGGCACTGGCTACCACCGACTGGTAGAACATCCTCAGCATGATGTTACACACATTGAATGACCGGAGCCTCCTCAGGAAATAGAGTCGACTCTGGCCCTTCTTGTAGACAGTCTCAGTGTTCTTGGCCCAGTCCAGTTTATTGTCCAGGTGTACTCCGAGGTATTTGTAATCATGCACAACATCCACAGGCACACCGTTGATGGAAATGGGTGTGGGGGCCGATTTCCTCCTGCGGAAATCCACCACCAGCTCCTTTGTCTTGGTGGTGTTGAGATGCAGATGGTTAGTCTTGCACCACTCAACGAAGGAGTCCACAACGCCCCTGTACTCCTCCTCCTTCCCCTCACTGACACAGCCAACAATTGCAGAATCGTCCGAAAACTTCTGCAGGTGGCAGGACTCAGAGAGGAACTGAAAGTCCGAGGTGTACAGGGTGAACAGAAAGGGCGAAAGAACAGTTCCCTGGGGAGCCCCAGTGCTGCTGACCACAGTGTCAGACACGCAGTCCTGCAGTCTGACATACTGTGGTCGATCTGTCAAATAATTTGTAATCCAGGAAACCAGGGGAGGGTCCACCTTATCCAACCAGGGTTTCCATGAGCATTGAGGGGACAACATTTCCCCATTGCTGCTTTAACGCTTTGTTGTTGTCCGTTCAGTCCACACTAGCAGCAGCTGCAGCTTTCACCCCATGTGAATGAAGTGTGGATTTTTGTTTTGAAAGCCGGTGGGCAGTTTGCACAGAAATGTAAAATTTTCCCATCCTCACTGACCTCATCATAAAACTCGTTTAAATGATCATACGACGCCTCCTTGCTGCTTTTTGTTTTGATGACGCATGCGGCGGTGCGACGCTGGTGGCTGGTGTTGCCAGATTGGGTGTTTTTTCCGTACATATTAAGGCCTGTTTACGGTGTGTTTCAGCTGGGTTTTCGCCTGGAAGGCTCTATAGAAATCTGGCACCCTGTTGAACGAAGTTACACTGAGAGAGTGTGTCGTTCACAGACACCAGAATGAACGAGTTCACAGCAACGTTCATCAGGCAGTAACACAGTACGTTCAGTTCACGTTCACCCAAAATATGAACGAGTTCATGAACTATCGTTCAATGAATGCATTCAGGCACAACACTGGACAGAGCACACAATGAAGGGGGTTTGACCCGCGGCAGCGGGGTCTGTGTTTTTATCAGGGATGTTTGGTGTCAAGACGCTGTGGTGATTTGTAGACACTGTTCACCCCTCGTGGAGTTTATGATCATCAAGTGCCGGCCTCTGTTAATGTCCTGTACATATAGCAGCATTGACAATAAAGTTGACTTGACTTGACTCATTCAGCTATTTTATTTAATATTCGACATAAGTATCTACATTTGCTCATTCTAACTCTTAAGTATATTACCTTTCTTGTTTTCATTTTTACTCAGGGGCTTCTTGTAACAAAAGAATTTCCATTTGATAACCATTGTTCAAACTGCTACAATAGTTTCTGTCCTGTGGGCGAACAGATACCAGATGTCACTGATAACTAGACCAGTAGGGGGTTGGACTTATGTAAATGAGCAGCACTGTGTGACCTGGCTGCCCTGGTAGGTGAGAATCTTTCAGGCTGGATTTCTCAGTAAAAGTCCCTTCTTCAAATATTTTCAGATTTCCATGTGTTAGACATCGTTGGAAAGCTTAGAAACTACACTTTCAGAATCTGTACATAACTGAAAATGCCCCCCGGGAAACTTATTGCTGGCTTTCTCGTGGCTGGTCACAAATCTCTCCTATTTCAGGTCTCATGAAAATGTTTCATGTCAACAAAAGCGGAATGATGTCTCATTGAAGCTGAACAGTGTGTGACTCCCTCTAGTGGACGTTGTGGAGGATTCTGTTGTGTTTGCTCCAAAGGTTTTTGTACAGAGTTTTGGTGTTTCCTGTCACTGTGGGCTGCAGAGCACAGTAGTACACAGCAGAGTCAGACAGCTGAAGCTTCTGGATCTTCAGAGGAACTGATCTTAAGGTTCAGTTTGAACAATGGTTATCAAATGGAAATTCTTTTGTTACAAGAAGCCCCTGAGTAAAAATGAAAACAAGAAAGGTAAGAAAGTCCAAGAGATGAATCAATAAAGATGATTGATTCAAGTTCCGTCATCAGAGTCAGACACACAGACATTCAAGACTTTTCAAAGGAAATGTGATGTTTTATTTCTCACCAAAGCAAAGAGCAGCCAGAATAATCCACAGCCAATGTTCCATCTGTACAACAAGGTTGAAATGAAGAGGAGAAAGTAGGTGATGTTCAACATTCAGTGTGAGAATGCTTCTCTTCACAGCAGCACTTCTTATTGACACAATGGTTGAACACAGTGCACAAGTAGTGCAGCGCCTACTTGATAATGTGGCCCTCTAGTGGAGGTAAAAAGTTGAGTCCAACAGTGTGGAACAAAGGCCTCCAGCAGCTTGTCAGTGTGTCAGCTTGTGTTTTTGTACAGAGTTTTGCTGTTTCCTGTCACTGTGGGCCTCACAGCACAGTAGTACAGAGCAGAGTCAGTCACTGCAGCAGAGGAGATCTGCAGATCCATTTGGGTTTGATCCTCACTCACTTTAACAGACAGTCTGGAGTCTCTATTAGATATTAGATTTCCTGTTCCATAGTGAGAGATGAGGAACTCTGGTGGTTTTCCTGGATATTGTCGATACCAGAAGAAAGAATCACCACCAGTTGCCTGTTTGGAGTATTTGTAGGACAGAGTCACAGTGCTGTCTTCTAAACTGGACTCTTCATTGTTGACTGGACTGAGTTCTTGACAGCTGACACCTAAACAAAGAGATAACTCTGTTATAGCATGTTGTAAAAGTCTGACTGAATGAATGACAGACAACAAACATCTGACTGAAGCTTTTTGGTGCTGCATGATGGAACATACCTGTTAGAATGGAAAGAAACAGGAGAGCAAACACACAATGATGCAGAGACAGCATGTTGAATAAAGGTAATGTTTGTGGTTTGTGTGTTGAACTCTGCTGAATATGGAAGCTCCTCTCTCTTCTATAGTTCAGTAACAGCTCAGCTCCTCCCTCAATCTCTCCGTCTTGTTAAATCCATGAAGCTCATGTACCCCAGAGAAATACTTTGAGTATGAGAGATTTCCTTTGAGAGTAAATGGAAAAGGTGACTGTGAGTAATCAGAACATGAAGCTCCTTTGAGTGTTGAATACTCACCACCTGAATGTTCATCTGAGCCTCTTGTAACTTGCTCCATCAGTCTGGACTTTACCTGTGGTCATCTTGGATTAACAGCAGTTTCAGTGTCATCTAGTGGCCAACCAGAATCAGGCCACAGAGGCATCAAAGATGCCATTGAAACTTCAGTCCTCTCCAGGAGCATCATGCAGTTATTAGCTGATGATCATGTGTTCAGCATTTTCCAAACACAACATGGTCAAAGTCTGTACTTCTGTGTTCCATCGTTGCCTCGTCACACCTCTGAAATATGTGTATTTACCAAAGAAATTAACAGTCAAAGTGATGCTCTGACCTTTTCTGTCACCTTTCAGGCTCCCAGCTGTTGAGCACATGATAGTCAAATGAGATATCTTCACAGGAATATTCTTTGAAACCAACAAAACCTCCATCTGGATGTTGACATCAAGTGTAGTTTATTAGCACAGCCCAGTATCTCAAACAGTGTCTCGGTGGGTTTTACAGACCAACATCATCAACAAGTGGAAAGTCCACATACTGTCCCTGCCTTAACATGTCAGAAATCTAAGTGGAAACTCAGGATGGGACATTCAGAGAGACATCCTCCCTTCATGTCTGACTGGAGGTGAAATAGAGGTCAAGATGGTACGAAATGATATGAATATTCATTCACCAATCATGGGCTCATCATGACTCCAACTTAAGTATGAAAGGGCCAGTATGTCGAGTTAAGTATGATTTCTCTTTATGAAACAACTTTCCTTCATTGTGTGTTTTATCTTTAGTTTCATTTTCTGTTGTTTCATAATCACCTCGACAAAGAATCTAGACTCTGTCATCAACCACTGAAGCTGAACAGTGTGTGACTCCCTCTTGTGGACGTTGTGGAGGATTCAGTTGTGTTTGCTCCAAAGGTTTTTGTACAGAGTTTTGCTGTTTCCTGTCACTGTGGGCTGCAGAGCACAGTAGTACACAGCAGAGTCAGACAGCTGAAGCTTCTTGATCTTCAGAGGAACTGATCTTAAGGTGGAATTCAGTGTGGATGAAAATCTGTCCTTGAACTCATCCTCTGTTTTTCCCGAGCCAACCTTAAACTGGCTCAGTATGAATCTGGGGCTGTTGTTTCCATCCTGTTTGTACCAGTAGAGATAATCATTTGATGAACTGCTGTTATATTGACAGCCAAGTGTTACTTCCTGTCCTTCGGTAGCAGTCTCGTCTCCTTTGGGTTGCAGCACGTTGTCTTTTTGTGCTCTGCTTCCTGTAAAACAGCCACAAACAGTATCAGTGTGCTGTCAAAGAATCATGTCAATGTTGGATTGATGTCAAAGAAACAGAGTTGTGTTCATACCAAGGCACATTGCAGCCAGCAACACTGAGATGAACAGAGGCGTCATGTGTGCAGTGTTGAGTCACTGTGAGCTCCAGCAGGTCTAAAGAAGGCTGTGATCTCTGTGTTTAGTCTTCATCAACACCCAGTTGGTGGATTAGGAGGAGGAGCCTGATCACAGTGTCAGGGCTCATTCACAGCCCTGTTATTCCCCCGACTGACGAGTTTACACTCAACACATTTCACTGACACTCTCCTCTCCTGTAGAACTTGTCTTGTATGTGGTCATTATGTGAAACTACAGCTATAGGTTCATTGCATATGCCACTGAACTCTATTGTCCCTCTAACAAAAAGAAGATAACAAAACAGAGGACGTCCACCTTGGGAAACCTTGGGAAACCTTGGGAAACCTTGGGAAACCTTGGGAAACCTTGGGAAACCTTGGGTCCTGCCATCCATGTGGAGGTTACTTTGACACGTACCACCTACATAAATATTGTTGCAGACCATGTACACCCTGTCATGGAAATGCTATTCCCTGATGTCTGTGGCCTCTTTCAGCAGGATAATGCGCCGTGCTACAAAGCAACAATGGTTCAGGAATGGTTTGTGGACAACAACGAGTTCAAGGTGTTGACTTGGCCTCCAAATTCCCCAGATCTCAATCCAATCAAGCATCTGTAGGATGTGCTGGACAAACAAGTCTGATCCATGGAGGCCCCACCTCGCAACTTACAGGACTTAAAGGATCTGCTGCTAACATCTTGGTGCCAGATACCACAGCACACCTTCAATTCAATTCAATTCAATTCAATTCAATTCAATTTTATTTGTATAGCGCCAAATCACAACAGAAGTTGTCTCAGGACACTTTCCATATAGAGCTGGTACAGACCAAGCTCTTTTATCTACAAAGAAACCAACAATTCCCCCATGAGCAAGCACTTGGCGACAGTGGCGAGGAAAAACTTCCTTTTAACAGGCAGAAACCTCGAGCAGAACCAGACTCTGGGTGGGCGGCCATCTGCCTCCACTGGGTGGGTGAGAGAGGAAGAGCAAGAGAGGGAGAGTGAGACAGACAGACAGACAGACAGACAGACAGACAGACAGACAGACAGACAGACAGACAGACAGACAGAAAAGCAGTCAGAGAGAGAGAGAGAGAGAGAGACAGAGACAGAGACAGAGACAGAGAGACAGACACGCAGTCACAGTAACAGTGACAGTGGATGTAATAACAGCAGTAGCAGTTGCAGTGGATGTCAGGCAGGGCCAAGGCAGGAGATGCAGCTGAAATCCACAATCCAGATTCAGACACTGTCCATGGGAACCTGCAAGACGACAAAGCACAGAGACTCCGGGGAAGGAGCTAAGTTAGTAACACGCCGTGGTAGGACATGAGAGCGTGCGGATGGAGAGGGACAGAAGGACAGAGGAGCTCGGTGTATCTTTGGATGTCCCCCGACAGTCTAATCCTATAGCAGCATAACTAGGGGCTGGTCCAGGACCAGCCTGAGCCAGCCCTAACTATAAGCTTTATCAAAAAGGAAAGTTTTAAGCCTACTCTTAAAAGTAGAGACAGTGTCTGCCTCCCGGACAAAGACTGGAAGATGGTTCCACAGGAGAGGAGCTTGATAGCTAAATGCTCTGACTCCTGTTCTGCTTTTTGAGACTTTAGGAACCGTAAGTAGAAATGCATTCTGGGAACGCAGTGTTCGAGTAGGGCAATAAGGTACTATGAGCTCTTTAAGATAAGAAGGTGCCTGGCCATTTATGGCTTTGTAAGTAAGGAGGAGAATTTTAAACTCTATTCTAAACTTTACAGGGAGCCAGTGCAAAGTGGCGAGTATTGGAGAAATATGATCTCGCTTCCTGGTTTTTGTCAGAACACGTGCTGCAGCGTTCTGGAGCAACTGGAGAATATTCAGCAACCAATTTGGGCAGCCTGATAGTAAAGAATTGCAATAATCCAGCCTGGAAGTTACGAATGCATGGACTAGTTTTTCTGCATCATTTTGAGATAAAATATGCCTGATTTTTGCGATATTACGTAGGTGAAAAAAGGCAGTCCTTGAAATTTGTTTTACATGGGAGTGAAAGGACATGTCTTGGTCAAAGATAACTCCCAGATTCTTTACAGTGGTGCTGGAGGCCAGCGCAATGCCATCCATAACTGCTATGTCATCAGAAAGTGACTTTCTAAGATGTTTAGGGCCTACTACTATAACTTCAGTTTTGTCCGAGTTTAGCATCAGAAAATTGCAGGTCATCCAGGTCTTTATGTCATGAAGACATGCTTGTAGTCTAGTTAACTGACTGGTTTCTTCCGGTTTCATTGATAAATATAGCTGGGTATCATCTGCATAGCAATGAAAATTTATTGAGTGCTTCCTGATAATCTTACCTAAAGGAAGCATATATAAGGTGAATAGAATTGGTCCAAGCACAGAACCCTGCGGAACTCCATAGCTGACTTTAGTGAGCACAGAGGAGTCGTCATTAACGCGTACAAAGAGAGAGCGATCTGACAAGTAGGATTTAAACCAGCTTAGCGCAGTTCCCTTAATGCCAATGAAATGTTCCAGTGTCTGCAATAGGATGCCATGGTCAATGGTGTCAAATGCAGCACTAAGATCCAGTAAGACTAGTACAGAGACAAATCCTTTATCAGATGCAATTAGAAGGTCATTTGTAACTTTAACCAGTGCTGTCTCTGTGCTATGATGCACTCTAAATCCTGACTGGAAATCCTCGAATAAACTATTATTGTTTAGAAAGTCGCACAGCTGATTGGCAACTGCTTTCTCAAGAGTTTTTGAGAGAAAGGGAAGGTTGGATATCGGTCTATAGTTGGCTAAAACCCCTGGATCAAGAGTAGGCTTTTTCAGTAGCGGTTTTATCACAGCTACTTTAAAGGACTGTGGTACGTAGCCTGTTGATAAAGAGAGATTGATCATGTCTAGGGGTCTATTGGAGTCCATGCCTCGACGGGTCAGGGCTGTTTTGGCAGCAAAAGGGGGACCAACACAATATTTGGCAGGTGGTCATAATGTTATACCTGATCAGTATTTGACCCCCGCTTTCTCTTTGAAATTCTTGAGAAAGGAGTCACCAATCAGCTGTGTGATTTTCTACACAACAATAGTTTGTCAGCATTTAGAGTGCACCACAGCACAGAGACAGCATTGGTCAAAGTTACAAAAGACCATCTAATTACATTAGACCAAGGACTGGTCTCTGTCCTCGTCTTGTTAGATCTCAATGCTGCATTCAACACCATCGACCATGGTGTCCTGTTATAGAGACCGGAGCAGTTCATTGCCATTAAGAGAACTGCACTGATTTAAATCCTATTTTTCGGATCAATTTCAATTTGTGCGCATCAAGGATGATTCTTCGAAAGCCAGTCATGGAGTTCCACAGGGTTCTTTGCTTGGACCAGTTCTATTCACGCAATATTTGCTTCCTTGAGGCAACATTATCAGGAAACACTCCTTAATATTTTGTTGCCATACAGATGATACCCAGCTACATTTATCAATGGCGCCAGATGAAACCAATCAGTTAACGAAAGTCCAAGTGTGTCTTAAGGACATAAAGAACAGGATGACCTGCAACCTCAAAATCTGTCATGCTGGAGTCAATCTTGTTGATTTCGGAACATGTTTGAGTTTTCAGTGTTTTCAGAGTTCATTTATTTGTTGTCATGGTGTCTTGAGTTTAAAGCATCATCCAGCTGGTTTGTCCCTGATTGGCTGCTCATGTCAATCCTCCCACAGTGTTTGATCAGCAGCTGTAACCACAGTGACTCTGATCCAACAGGAATGATCAGAATCCATCTGATATGAAGCTGTGGTTTGAATACCACTTCCCTCCTGTTTGAAGAGCAGTCAGATATCTGTGTTCAGCTTTTTGTACAGCCTCTTCTACACTTTGTATCACTGTGTTTCTAGAGCACAGTAGTAGAGAGCTGTGTCTGCCAGGGTTAGCTTTGTGATGGTCAGTTCAGTCGATGAGCTTGATGTTTGACTTTCATATCGATTGTCAGGAATATATTTGTAATTACTCCATGATCTTGCTCCTTTCCTGAGTATAAACTGAGGAGCCTGAATGTCAGAATGATGTTTGTACCAGTGAAGGTAAACACCCTCTGATGTTGTCTCATATTGACATGTGAGTGTGACAGATCGTCCTTCTCTTCCACTGACTTTATCTTCTCTTGGAGAGATTGTGTTTCCAGCTGTGAGTCCTGGAAAAAGTGGATAAAATGAAGCCATTAGACTCACATTGTTCATGAGGCTGAGAGGAGAACACAGTGGAAAATGTCAAGTGTACAGTGTGATTGTATGGACATTGACAGTAAAAGAGAAAAAGTACAGTTCCATTAACATTCACTGTTCCAGGATGATGAAAAGGTGAGGTGCTTTCTGTCAGAGCAAAGAAATGAGAGGCGTTGTGAAATCCAGCTTGTGTATATGTGGTTAATGCAGCAGCTTCAAGAAAACTTGAGCTCCTGTTCTGTTGTAACACTCACCTATAAAGTGACAGAAGAGCAACAAGAGGTAAAGCAACATGTCTTTGAGTTGTTGAAGTCAGACAGACAGCAGAGGAGCAATGATGTTCCACTGCAGGAGAATGAGTAAGAAATCATGTCATTGGTTGAGTTGAGGCTCAGTGGGCGGGACCAGTCACCTCCTCATGTTATTTCCTCAGTTCAGCTCAACCAATAAATGTTTCCTCTGTTCACAGGAGCTCTGTCTCTAATCTGCATTGCTTCTTTCTTTGTTGTTGGATTTGTCATCAGTCCAGTGACTCTGGCTCAGACCGTAATGGCTTCATGGTGTGTGACTCCCTCTAGTGGACGTTGTGGAGGATTCAGTTGTGTTTGCTGCAAAGGTTTTTGTACAGAGTTTTGGTGTTTCCTGTCACTGTGGGCCTCAGAGCACAGTAGTACACAGCAGAGTCAGACAGCTGAAGCTTCTGGATCTTCAGAGGAACTGACTTATCCTTGATTGTAGCATTAAATCTGTCTTTGTCGAACTCTTCAGCATTTTCTGCTGTTTTTGAGAAACGTTTCAGCATGAACTTTGGGAAACTGTTCACTTCTTGTTTGTACCAGAACAAAGTTGGTCCTGGGTTACTGGTCTCAAAAATACAGTCCAGTGTAACTGTGTGTCCTTCAGTAGCAATGACATCTTCTTTTGTCTGGGTCACTCTGTCTTCTCCTTTACACTCTGAGGAAGAAGAGAACATGCAGAGGAAGAGATGAATCAATAAAGATGATTGATTCAAGTTCCATCATCAGAGTCAGACACACAGACATTCAAGACTTTTCAAAGGAAATGTGATGTTTTATTTCTCACCAAAGCAAAGAGCAGCCAGAATAATCCACAGCCAATGTTCCATCTGTACAACAAGGTTGAAATGAAGAGGAGAAAGTAGGTGATGTTCAACATTCAGTGTGAGAATGCTTCTCTTCACAGCAGCACTTCTTATTGACACAATGGTTGAACACAGTGCACAAGTAGTGCAGCGCCTACTTGATAATGTGGCCCTCTAGTGGAGGTAAAAAGTTGAGTCCAACAGTGTGGAACAAAGGCCTCCAGCAGCTTGTCAGTGTGTCAGCTTGTGTTTTTGTACAGAGTTTTGCTGTTTCCTGTCACTGTGGGCCTCACAGCACAGTAGTACAGAGCAGAGTCAGTCACTGCAGCAGAGGAGATCTGCAGATCCATTTGGGTTTGATCCTCACTCACTTTAACAGACAGTCTGGAGTCTCTATTAGATATTAGATTTCCTGTTCCATAGTGAGAGATGAGGAACTCTGGTGGTTTTCCTGGATATTGTCGATACCAGAAGAAATAATCAGCACCAGTTGCTTTTTTGGAGTATTTGTAGGACAGAGTCACAGTGCTGTCTTCTAAACTGGACTCTTCATTGTTGACTGGACTGAGTTCTTGACAGCTGACACCTAAACAAAGAGATAACTCTGTTATAGCATGTTGTAAAAGTCTGACTGAATGAATGACAGACAACAAACATCTGACTGAAGCTTTTTGGTGCTGCATGATGGAACATACCTGTTAGAATGGAAAGAAACAGGAGAGCAAACACACAATGATGCAGAGACAGCATGTTGAATAAAGGTAATGTTTGTGGTTTGTGTGTTGAACTCTGCTGAATATGGAAGCTCCTCTCTCTTCTATAGTTCAGTAACAGCTCAGCTCCTCCCTCAATCTCTCCGTCTCCTCTTAGATCTGGATTTCCTCTTCTCTCTGTTTCTCCTCCTCCTGGTTAACAGACTGCTAGCAGCACTTTGTTCCAGCTGGAGGTGAGAAGGTTTTTCTCTGTTTCTGTGGTTCCTTTATGAGAGAAGTTACACGAAGGACGACGTCAAAGTCAACTTTATTGTCAACTAAACAATGCAACAGGTGGTTACACAGAGGATTGAAATTGTGTTCCTCCATACTCCATTGTGCAAGTAATATACTGTATAACACCACATATCACATAATAGTGCAAACAGACAACAGCACTGGACACAACATATACAAACAGACAATGGACATATGATTGATATAAAATATTCAGTGTGCCAGAGTGCAGTCAAATTTTGAGATATGTTATTGAGGTGTAATAATAAAAGATGCAATAAAGAAAGTGCACGTGCAGAAGCACTTGCACTGGTACCGGTGGCCGGCCTGGATGACCTGTTCCTCCCCCGCGGCCCCTGCCCTCCTCATCCACGCTGGCGTGGAGCCGACCCAGGGAACCTGCAGCTTCTCCGCGGGGAGCGTCTGTCAGCAGCTCGCTCTGACCCACCGGCTCTAGCCAGGTTTGGCCTGGTTAATGCAAGATCGCTTGCTAATAAAACATTCATCCTGAAGGATTTCTTCACATCGCGTGATCTGGACTTCCTTTTTGTCACAGAGACGTGGCTGAGCCTTGGTGAGTCCAGTGCTTTCACAGAACTTTTACCTGCCGACTGTTGCTATTTTAATTCTCCACGGACATCTGGTCGAGGAGGAGGAATTGCAAGTGTCTTTAAAAGCCACTTCAAATGTAAACAAATATCGCTGTCATCGGCTCCCGCCAGCTTTGAATTAAGCCTGTTTGAGCTGGGATGTCCTCACACGGTGCTGTGTGCTGTCCTCTATCGACCTCCAAAATACAACAGGGATTTTATAACTGACTTTTCTGCGTTCCTGGCTGATATCATGCCGAAATATGACAGAGTTTTGATCGCTGGTGACTGCAATATTCATGTGTGCTGCCCGGAAAACCCCCTGGCGAGGGATTTCTTAAATCTCATTGACTCTTTTAATCTCGTACAATCTGTATTGGGCCCTACACATGTACAGGGACACACACTTGATCTTGTTTTGTCATTTGGTTTGCCTGTCTATAATCTGGAAGTCTGTGAAGCGTATTTCTCTGATCATATGCCTGTACTTTTTGAAGCCGCAGTGTGTTTTAACTCTGTTAAACCTCCCGCTGCTGTTCGCAGCTGCCGGGTTATTAACCCTTCCACTGCCGCTCACTTCTCGTCTGCTTTCAGTCAGATCTGCGCCACTACTGATCCTGGACACCTTGACACAGAGGCTCTTTGCTCTCAGTTTTTTCACTCTTGCCAGTCTGCCATCGACTCTGCCGCCCCATTAAAGAGCAGGCAGCGTAAAGTTAAACCTGAGCCGTGGTTGAATGAAACAACCCGCAGTGTCAGACAGGAGTGTCGCAGAGCTGAGAGTAAATGGAAAAAAGATAAACTAGAGGTGTCTTTTCAAATATTGAGGGATTGTTGGCGTCGTTATCAATCCTCTGTGAAAGAGGCAAAAAGGAAATATTTTTCTGACATTATTGTCTCTAACTGTCACAAACCTCGTGTGTTGTTCAAAGTAATCAACTCTACCCTGAATGCATCACAGACTGTGGGGGCTGAGCCCTCTTCCCCTGTGTGTGAAAACTTTCTGCGATTTTTTATTGATAAAGTCTCTTCTACCAGAGCACTTATTTCACCTTCAGCCTCTGACCCCTGTGTTTCTCCCCTGTTCTGCTGTCTTTGACTCATTTGAGCCTGTGACCCTGACGTTTGTGCAAGAGATTGTGGGGGGTTTAAAACCATCGGGTTCGCCAAATGATCCTGTTCCTCCTCAACTTTTTAAAGAGGTTTTCCCCACTCTCGGGCCTTACTTACTCAGTATTATTAACAGCAGTCTGTCATCAGGGGTGGTTCCTGTTCAGTTTAAACATGCAGTTGTGCAGCCACTGATTAAAAAACCTGGACTGGATCCCACTGTTATGGCTAACTTTAGGCCCATTTCCAAACTGCCTTTCGTATCAAAGATCTTAGAGAAGATTGTCTATTCTCAGCTTTTTGACTTTTTTAATGACCACAACATTCTTGAAATTTTCCAATCTGGTTTTAAAACATTGCACAGCACAGAATCAGCACTCTTAAGGGTTTTTAATGACATCTTTTTAGCTACTGATTCTGATCACTCAGTAATTCTTGTCCTTTTAGATTTAACTGCTGCTTTCGACACAGTGGACCATGATATCCTAATTGCTCGCCTGGAGCAGTGGGTGGGCATCAGGGGTCAGGCGCTGGCTTGGTTCAGGTCCTACCTATCACACCGGTCATTCTGTGTCGGCCTTGGTGACTCTGTGTCCTCCACTGCTCCTCTCTCTTGCGGGGTTCCACAAGGCTCAGTGTTGGGCCCACTTTTATTTTCTTTATACCTTCTTCCACTTGGATCCATTCTCAGGAAGCACGGCATTTTATTTCATTGTTATGCGGATGACAGCCAGATTTATGTCCCCCTTGAAAAGGCTGACTCTTCTGCACTTAAGCCACTTCTAAATTGTCTGGATGACATCAAAGCTTGGATGGCTCGAAACTTTTTAAATTTTAATGAGAACAAGACGGAAGTGATTGTCTTTGGTGGCACTTCCGTGACCTCCCCAGTCGACCTGGGTTCCCTGGCGCAGTTCGCCAAACCCACTGTTAATAATCTGGGGGTAAAAGTGGACGCGGAACTAAAGTTCGACAGCCAGATTAAAGCTGTGGTAAAAACCAGCTTCTTCCAGCTAAGACAACTTGCTAAAATTAAACCCTTTCTGCACAGACAGCACTTTGAAACAGTAATACATGCCTTTGTAACCACTCGGCTTGATTACTGCAATGCACTTTACATGGGGGTCAGCGGGTCCTCCATTGCACGTCTGCAACTAGTGCAGTTTTACTTTGTGTTCCCAAATGAGAGATGAGGAGCTCTGGTGGTTTTCCTGGATATTGTCGATACCAGAAGAAATAATCTTGAACAGTTGCTTTTTTGGAGTATTTGTAGGACAGAGTCACAGTGCTGTCTTCTAAACTGGACTCTTCATTGTTGACTGGACTGAGTTCTTCACAGCTGACACCTGAAGGAGAAGAAATCTGTTTTATGTGAAGTTTCAAGTCCGTCATGAAGTGAATCGCATTTAAAAACATTGGAGTGAAAAAGTTTTTCTTGATTGCAGATTGTAACGTACCTGTTAAAACAGTGACAAACATCAGACAAAGTAGAAAATGAAGAGGAGAAAGTAGGTGATGTTCAACATTCAGTGTGAGAATGCTTCTCTTCACAGCAGCACTTCTTATTGACACAATGGTTGAACACAGTGCACAAGTAGTGCAGCGCCTACTTGATAATGTGGCCCTCTAGTGGAGGTAAAAAGTTGAGTCCAACAGTGTGGAACAAAGGCCTCCAGCAGCTTGTCAGTGTGTCAGCTTGTGTTTTTGTACAGAGTTTTGCTGTTTCCTGTCACTGTGGGCCTCACAGCACAGTAGTACAGAGCAGAGTCAGTCACTGCAGCAGAGGAGATCTGCAGATCCATTTGGGTTTGATCCTCACTCACTTTAACAGACAGTCTGGAGTCTGGATTAGATATTAGATTTCCTGTTCCTGAGTGAGAGATGAGGAGCTCTGGTGGTTTTCCTGGATATTGCCGATACCAGAAGAAATAATCTCCAGCAGCTGCTTTTTTGGAGTATTTGTAGGACAGAGTCACAGTGCTGTCTTCTAAACTGGACTCTTCATTGTTGACTGGACTGAGTTCTTGACAGCTGACACCTAAACAAAGAGATAACTCTGTTATAGCATGTTGTAAAAGTCTGACTGAATGAATGACAGACAACAAACATCTGACTGAAGCTTTTTGGTGCTGCATGATGGAACATACCTGTTAGAATGGAAAGAAACAGGAGAGCAAACACACAATGATGCAGAGACAGCATGTTGAATAAAGGTAATGTTTGTGGTTTGTGTGTTGAACTCTGCTGAATATGGAAGCTCCTCTCTCTTCTATAGTTCAGTAACAGCTCAGCTCCTCCCTCAATCATGAAGCTCATGTACCTCAAAAAAATCCTTTGGTCATCTCAGACACTGCCACAGCTCAGTCATCCAACTTCAAAGTCAAAGTCAACTTTCTTGTCAATTTTTTCACATGTATGAGACATACAAAGGAATCAAAATTACGTTTCCCACTATCCCACAGTGAGACAAGACAAGAAGTAAAGTGCACAGGCACAAAGAATAAAGATAGACGTATGCTAATACTGCGGTCAACAATAAACAGAAAACAAATGCTAAAAATAAACAACAGAGAATAGGAAATAGGAAATGTAAAATGTAGAAGTGGCAGCAAAAAGTTTTATTGAGGGTTGTAATAGTGCAACGACAGTCAGTAATAGCAGTGGGGGGGGGGGGCTTTCTGACACCCTGTTGGATGGAGCTGAGGGTAGAGAGGCGAGAGAGTTAAGCATCCTAACCAGTGTTGGGAAAGTTCACTTTCTACATGAACTAGATAAAAGTTCAGTTCACATATGAACTCGTTCAGTTCATAGTTCATAATTCCAGATTTTTAAGCAAGTTCTATAAATGAACTAGTTCATAGTTCTTTTTTTTTTCCATATCTTGCTGCAAGCTATTATTTTTCAAAATTATTGCCACAGTGCATATAGAGCCAGAGACAGCAATTATTTTATCAGTTTCAACACTGTAACTCTGTGTCAGATTTCATCTTCATATCCAATTTTGATTCAAGATTCAAGAAGCTTTATTCTTCCTGAGGGAAACTGCTCTGCAGCAGTTGCGATACAAAGTGGAGAAGTAGTACAAGAGGATAAATAAAACACATAACTAAATGCAACAAAGTGCAAGGCATAATTAGAATAATAAAACATGAATAAGGTGAAGAATAACGGAGTAACTAAACACACTAAATGCAACAGTGAATGCAACAAAAGACAGTTAACGTAGGTATATATAATATACAACAAAATGCACTGTGACGGTAGTTGCATGAATTAAGATAGAAATTGAAATATGAAAAGTGAAATATAAACATGTAGCAGCGTAATCCACAGTAGAATAAAATTAAGTGATGAAGTGATGTGATGAGCAAGAATTAAAGTGAGTGAGTGATTGTTTAAAGCGATGACAGTGATAAAATATGGTAGTAGATAAAAATAAAAAATAAAAATAAAATACAGCAGCAATGAGACAGAATGTCATTATTCTCAATAATGAACCCAGTCTCTGAATAAAGTGACAGTGAAGATAATGGTAAGGTGACAGGTGACACAGAGTCTCTGCATTGGCTCAGGACACAGAGTCTCTACAGTCCCTCTCGCGGCCAGAGGTAGATGAGTTGAACAGACTGATGGCCACAGGAAGGAAAGACTTCCTCTGGCGTTCAGTGTTACATCGGGGGGGAATGAGTCTGTTGCTGAAGGTGCTTCTGCTTGAAGTTAGCACCTTGTGGAGAGGGTGAGCATTGTTATCCAGGATACTATGCAGTTTACACAGCATCCTCCTCTCAGACACCAGCGCCAAGGAGTCCAATTGTACCCCCAGGACAGAGCCAGCCTTCCTTATGATCCTGCTGATCCTGTTGGTGTCTGCTGCCCTCAGCCTGCTGCCCCAGCACACAACACCATAGAAGATGGCACTGGCTACCACCGACTGGTAGAACATCCTCAGCATGATGTTACACACATTGAATGACCGGAGCCTCCTCAGGAAATAGAGTCGACTCTGGCCCTTCTTGTAGACAGCCTCGGTGTTCTTGGCCCAGTCCAGTTTATTGTCCAGGTGTACTCCGAGGTATTTGTAATCATGCACAACATCCACAGGCACACCGTTGATGGAAATGGGTGTGGGGGCCGATTTCTTCCTGCGGAAATCCACCACCAGCTCCTTTGTCTTGGTGGTGTTGAGATGCAGATGGTTAGTCTTGCACCACTCAACGAAGGAGTCCACAACGCCCCTGTACTCCTCCTCCTTCCCCTCACTGACACAGCCAACAATTGCAGAATCGTCCGAAAACTTCTGCAGGTGGCAGGACTCAGAGAGGAACTGAAAGTCCGAGGTGTACAGGGTGAACAGAAAGGGCGAAAGAACAGTTCCCTGGGGAGCCCCAGTGCTGCTGACCACAGTGTCAGACACGCAGTCCTGCAGTCTGACATACTGTGGTCGATCTGTCAAATAATTTGTAATCCAGGAAACCAGGGGAGGGTCCACCTTATCCAACCAGGGTTTCCATGAGCATTGAGGGGACAACATTTCCCCATTGCTGCTTTAACGCTTTGTTGCTGTCCGTTCAGTCCACACTAGCAGCAGCTGCAGCTTTCACCCCATGTGAATGAAGTGTGGATTTTTGTTTTGAAAGCCGGCGGGCAGTTTGCACAGAAATGTAAAATTTTCCCATCCTCACTGACCTCATCATAAAACTTGTTTAAATGATCATACGACGCCTCCTTGCTGCTTTTTGTTTTGATGACGCATGCGGCGGTGCGATGCTGGTGGCTGGTGTTGCCAGATTGGGTGTTTTTTCCGTACATATTAAGGCCTGTTTACGGTGTGTTTCAGCTGGGTTTTCGCCTGGAAGGCTCTATAGAAATCTGGCACCCTGTTGAACGAAGTTACACTGAGAGAGCGGGTCGTTCACAGACACCAGAATGAACGAGTTCACAGCAACGTTCATCAGGCAGTAACACAGTACGTTCAGTTCACGTTCACCCAAAATATGAACGAGTTCATGAACTATCGTTCAATGAATGCATTCAGGCACAACACTGGACAGAGCACACAATGAAGGGGGTTTGACCCGCGGCAGCGGGGTCTGTGTTTTTATCAGGGATGTTTGGTGTCAAGACGCTGTGGTGATTTGTAGACACTGTTCACCCCTCGTGGAGTTTATGATCATCAAGTGCCGGCCTCTGTTAATGTCCTGTACATATAGCAGCATTGACAATAAAGTTGACTTGACTCATTCAGCTATTTTATTTAATATTCGACATAAGTATCGACATTTGCTCATTCTAACTCTTAAGTATATTACTTTTTTTTTTTTCATTTTTACTCAGGGGCTTCTTGTAACAAAAGAATTTCCATTTGATAACCATTGTTCAAACTGCTACAATAGTTTCTGTCCTGTGGGCGAACAGATACCAGATGTCACTGATAACTAGACCAGTAGGGGGTTGGACTTATGTAAATGAGCAGCACTGTGTGACCTGGCTGCCCTGGTAGGTGAGAATCTTTCAGGCTGGATTTCTCAGTAAAAGTGCCTGCATTCAAATCTTCTTCAAATATTTTCAGATTTCCATGTGTTAGACATCGTTGGAAAGCTTAGAAACTACACTTTCAGAATCTGTACATAACTGAAAATGCCCCCCGGGAAACTTGTTGCTGGCTTTCTCGTGGCTGGTCACAAATCTCTCCTATTTCAGGTCTCATGAAAATGTTTCATGTCAACAAAAGCGGAATGATGTCTCATTGAAGCTGAACAGTGTGTGACTCCCTCTAGTGGACGTTGTGGAGGATTCAGTTGTGTTTGCTCCAAAGGTTTTTGTACAGAGTTTTGCTGTTTCCTGTCACTGTGGGCTGCAGAGCACAGTAGTACACAGCAGAGTCAGACAGCTGAAGCTTCTGGATCTTCAGAGGAACTGATCTTAAGGTGGAATTCAGTGTGGATGAAAATCTGTCCTTGAACTCGTCCTTTGTGTTAAAATTACTCAGTATGAATTTGGGGCTGTTGTTCCCATCTTGTTTGTACCAGAACAGATAGGGAGTTGTGGTACTGGCCTCAAAAGTACAGTCCAGTGTAACTGTGTGTCCTTCAGTAGCAATGACATCTTCTTTTGTCTGGGTCACTCTGTCTTCTCCTTTACACTCTGAGGAAGAAGAGAACATGCAGAGGAAGAGATGAATCAATAAAGATGATTGATTAAAGTTCCGTCATCAGAGTCAGACACACAGACATTCAAGACTTTTCAAAGAAAATGTGATGTTTTATTTCTCACCAAAGCAAAGAGCAGCCAGAATAATCCACAGCCAATGTTCCATCTGTACAACAAGGTTGAAATGAAGAGGAGAAAGTAGGTGATGTTCAACATTCAGTGTGAGAATGCTTCTCTTCACAGCAGCACTTCTTATTGACACAATGGTTGAACACAGTGCACAAGTAGTGCAGCGCCTACTTGATAATGTGGCCCTCTAGTGGAGGTAAAAAGTTGAGTCCAACAGTGTGGAACAAAGGCCTCCAGCAGCTTGTCAGTGTGTCAGCTTGTGTTTTTGTACAGAGTTTTGCTGTTTCCTGTCACTGTGGGCCTCACAGCACAGTAGTACAGAGCAGAGTCAGTCACTGCAGCAGAGGAGATCTGCAGATCCATTTGGGTTTGATCCTCACTCACTTTAACAGACAGTCTGGAGTCTGGATTAGATATTAGATTTCCTGTTCCATAGTCAACGATGAGGAACTCTGGTGGTTTTCCTGGATATTGTCGATACCAGAAGAAATAATCAGCACCAGTTGCCTTTCTGGGGTATTTGTAGGACAGAGTCACAGTGCTGTCTTCTAAACTGGACTCTTCATTGTTGACTGGACTGAGTTCTTGACAGCTGACACCCAAACAAAGAGATAACTCTGTTATAGCATGTTGTAAAAGTCTGACTACATGAATGACAGACAACAAACATTTGACTGAAGCTTTTTGGTGCTGCATGATGGAACATACCTGTTAGAATGGAAAGAAACAGGAGAGCAAACACACAATGATGCAGAGACAGCATGTTGAATAAAGGTAATGTTTGTGGTTTATGTGTTGAACTCTGCTGAATATGGAAGCTCCTCTCTCTTCTATAGTTCAGTAACAGCTCAGCTCCTCCCTCAATCTCTCCGTCTCCTCTTAGATCTGGATTTCCTCTTCTCTCTGTTTCTCCTCCTCCTGGTTAACAGACTGCTAGCAGCACTTTGTTCCAGCTGGAGGTCAGAAGGTTTTTCTCTGTTTCTGTGGTTCCTTTATGAGAGGAGTTACAGAAAGGACGCTGCATTGATTTACAGGATGGATCACATTTTCAGGGTCTGCAAACAAAAGATGGACTTGTTCTATTTTCCTGAGGTGACGACATTATTTCATCACTGTACAGCTGAAGTCTGATAATAATTAAAGAACAGATCAGCATCAAATATTATTCCAGATTATGAGCAGGACGCTTAACATCAACAGACAATTTTGCAAGATTGAATTTGATCCAGTTGACAGAAATTTGAGGAAAACTTAATGGATCTCCGTTCTAGACTCTGTCAGTTGTATGAAGGTCTGGAACACCAACACTTCACATATAATAAACACCTACTATAATCACTGAATCATAATTAATTATATGATCCTCGTCTTTCCTACCTGTACTAAAGGGCATGCCTCAGGGTTCTATATTAGGTCCATTGTTGTTTTCCATTTATGTAAACAATCTCCGTGATAATTTATTGGATGCTGCCTTCCCTTTTTATGCAGATGATGCAGTCATATATTTGTCATCCCCCGCTGTAGTGCAAACCCTTGAGCTCTTGCAGTCAGCTTTCAATGTTGTTCAGTCTCAGCTGACTCACCTTAAACTAGTGCTAAATGCAGATAAATCTAAGGTAATGTTTTTCTCAAATGGTAAATGACTGCCATTGAAAATTCCAAAAATATCAACTGCTCATGGGGTTGAGCTTGAAGTGGTTACGACATATAAGTACTTGGGAATTGTTATTGATGAGAACTTGTCTTTTAAATCACACATAGAAAAACTTGTGTCTCAACTTAAAATCAAATTGGGCTTTTTCTTTAGAAACAAGTCCTGTTTTTCCCGACAAGTTAGAAAACACTTGATCCTCACCACTTTCATTCCTTTTCTAGATAATGGAGACTTGTTTTTTATGAATGCACCTGACACTTACTTGAAAAAAAACGGATACTGTATATCACTGTGCTTTACGTTTTATGACCACCACTGCACTTTGTATGCAATGGCAAACTGTCCATCTTTGTCTGTCCGCAGATTCTCTCGATGGATGGTTTTTATATATAAATCTCTTCTCGGGCTGGTTCCCACCTATTTGTGTTCCTATATGTGTAGAGATTATAGTCGGTACAGCCTTCGCTCACAGGATGTCCTCCGCATGTTGGTTCCCAGAGCCAACACAGATCTTGGTAAAAAATCCTTCGGATATGCTGCCCCCTGGTCATGGAATGATTACAGAGGGATCTGAGGCTACCTGAACTGATCACTTTGGGGGAATTTCAGTCCATTTTAAAGGACAGAGAAGCCAATTCTATTGGGCAATGTACTTGTTTCTAAATTATTTTACTGCCGAAACATTTTAAATTATTTTGACCTGTCACGTGTTCTTGTGTCAATGTTGTAAGTACTCTCTGTTTCTAACTATAGTGTGTGATTGCTGTTGTTGTTGTATGTATTGTTGTAACTTGTCTTCGCCGCCCTCTTGGCCAGGTCACTCTTGAAAAAGAAATTTTAATCTCAATGAGTCTTTTACCTGGTTAAATAAAGGAGATTGATTGATTGATTGATTGATTGATTGATTGATTGATTGATTGATTGATTGATTGATTGATTGGTTGATTGATTGATGATCAAATATTGTCAGCAAAGCAAGTGAAATTGATCTGTTTTAAAATGATTTGATTAAAGAAACATGTAATTTCAATATGAGAGGACCCAGGATTGAACCCTGCGGTACACCACAAGAAATCACAGGCAAAGAAAACAACAGAGAAAAATGTTTTATCAAGAAAAGAACGAAATCAATCAAAACCTGAGTGTGACATGGGTGAATACTTGATTGTGATTGGCTGCAGGGTGTCCTTTGATACCTGATAATGGACACCTAGTACGCAGTTCCAGTGAATATGTCTGTTTACTGATCTAAATTAAGGCACAGACTGTGTCTGAAATGAGTAACCATAGGAAGAGGGACGCAGTCACAGCCTCCATTTACAGTTCACCTCAACACGTTAACATGTAATTACAACAAGTGCCTTCAACATTTCTTTGATTCTATTTGGAGTTTTTGGCATTAACATGGAAACCATGGAGTTATGGCTTGTGAAAACCTTTAGATTTGATTGCAAATGTCATGAAAACATAATTAATGGTCTTATTCATTCATTCATTCATTCATTCATTCATTCGTTCAGGCAGGTGACCATGGTATAAGCAGGATAATGTCTAACCAGTTGTCCATCATCAGGAGTTCATGGCCTCTTCGAAGGTAACCGTCTGTCCTCTCTGCCGTCCATGACTTCCTGACAATGGACACATCGACAGACATTGTCTGTGATGCATTCTGTCCCAATTATTCTGTGAGTTCATGAATTAATTTTTACTGATAACCATGGAGGTTTTATTGTACTCTTTAAATATGAAATGAAGGTCAGATCCATTGATTGAAGTCAAATGTTGAACCAAGAGAAGTGACGTCACATCCACAGGTTTATATGGCAGCGTGAAAAGTCAACAGAACATTGTGCTTTAGTTCATCTAAAAGTTAGGATCCTCCCTAAATCTGTCCTGTTTCAGGTCTCATGAAAATGTTTCATATCAACAAAAGTTGAAAAAATATGTTGTTGCATGTTGCCATGGTTACCTTGGTGAAATATAATTGTGAATGAATAAGTTGTCAGTGGTTTAATTTCTGAAGCTTTCCATCACAGTCCTGTCTGAGAGGACAGTGAGTCCAGACTGTTTCATCACATCTCATTGAAGCTGAACAGTGTGTGACTCCCTCTAGTGGACGTTGTGGAGGATTCCGTTGTGTTTGCTGCAAAGGTTTTTGTACAGAGTTTTGGTGTTTCCTGTCACTGTGGGCTGCAGAGCACAGTAGTACACAGCAGAGTCAGACAGCTGAAGCTTCTGGATCTTCAGAGGAACTGACTTATCCTTGATTGTAGCATTAAATCTGTCTTTGTCGAACTCTTCAGCATTTTCTGCTGTTTTTGAGAAACATTTCAGCATGAACTTTGGGAAACTGTTCACTTCTTGTTTGTACCAGAACAGATAGGGACTTGTGTAACTGGTCTCAAAAGTACAGTCCAGTGTAACTGTGTGTCCTTCAGTAGCAATGACATCTTCTTTTGTCTGGGTCACTCTGTCTTCTCCTTTACACTCTGAGGAAGAAGAGAACATGCAGAGGAAGAGATGAATCAATAAAGATGATTGATTAAAGTTCCGTCATCAGGAAATGTGATATTTTATTTCTCACCAAAGCAAAGAGCAGCCAGAATAATCCACAGCCAATGTTCCATCTGTACAACAAGGTTGAAATGAAGAGGAGAAAGTAGGTGATGTTCAACATTCAGTGTGAGAATGCTTCTCTTCACAGCAGCACTTCTTATTGACACAATGGTTGAACACAGTGCACAAGTAGTGCAGCGCCTACTTGATAATGTGGCCCTCTAGTGGAGGTAAAAAGTTGAGTCCAACAGTGTGGAACAAAGGCCTCCAGCAGCTTGTCAGTGTATCAGCTTGTGTTTTTGTACAGAGTTTTGCTGTTTCCTGTCACTGTGGGCCTCACAGCACAGTAGTACAGAGCAGAGTCAGTCACTGCAGCAGAGGAGATCTGCAGATCCATTTGGGTTTGATCCTCACTCACTTTAACAGACAGTCTGGAGTCTCTATTAGATATTAGATTTCCTGTTTCTAAGTGAGAGATGAGGAACTCTGGTGGTTTTCCTGGATATTGGCAATACCAGAAGAAATAATCTCCAGCAGCTGCTTTTTTGGAGTATTTGTAGGACAGAGTCACAGTGCTGTCTTCTAAACTGGACTCTTCATTGTTGACTGGACTGAGTTCTTGACAGCTGACACCTAAACAAAGAGATAACTCTGTTATAGCATGTTGTAAAAGTCTGACTGAATGAATGACAGACAACAAACATTTGACTGAAGCTTTTTGGTGCTGCATGATGGAACATACCTGTTAGAATGGAAAGAAACAGGAGAGCAAACACACAATGATGCAGAGACAGCATGTTGAATAAAGGTAATGTTTGTGGTTTGTGTGTTGAACTCTGCTGAATATGGAAGCTCCTCTCTCTTCTATAGTTCAGTAACAGCTCAGCTCCTCCCTCAATCTCTCCGTCTCCTCTTAGATCTGGATTTCCTCTTCTCTCTGTTTCTCCTCCTCCTGGTTAACAGACTGCTAGCAGCACTTTGTTCCAGCTGGAGGTCAGAAGGTTTTTCTCTGTTTCTGTGGTTCCTTTATGAGAGGAGTTACAGGAAGGACGCTGCATTGATTTACAGGATGGATCACATTTTCAGGGTCTGCAAACAAAAGATGGACTTGTTTTATATTCCTGAAGTGACGACATTATTTCATCATACAATTTCATCCAATAACAGAGTTTTGGGGGAAAGTAAAACGATCTCAGTTCTAGACTCACTCAGTTTTGGGAAGGTCTGGAACACCAGCACTTCACATATCATAAACAACTGATATAATCACTGAATCACAATTAGATATATGATCAGATGTTGTAAGCAGAGAGCGCATAAACGCGCTGTGTTTATCTCCAACCCCTTCAAGTTCACCAAGGATCTGCTGGGGTAGAAGCATAGTGGTAAACTTGCCTCCTCACAGGAAGACATAGACCAACATCTGAAGCAGACATACAGCGACCCCACAAGAGAGCAGGAGCTGGGAGAATGTGACATCCTCATAGATCCCATGAACCTGAGGTGCAGTTGAACATGTCAGAGCTGCAGCTAAAGGATGTCAGGAAGGTCGTCCGCAACGCAAGGGCATACTCCACTCCAGGACCGAGTCGCTCTTCACACATAGTGTATAAGAACTGTCTCACGCTCCTGCTGCATCTGTGGAAAATCCTGCAAGTCTTCTGGAGAAGAGGGAGGATCCCCGATCAATGTAGAGTAGCTGAAGGGGTGTGGGTCCCGATGGAGGAAAACTCCACCCAACTAGACCAGTTCCGCATTATCTCCCTGCTGTGTGTCGAGGCAAAGATCTTCCTGAGCACTGTTTCCAAACGGCTGTGTACCTACCTGGAACAGAACACCTATATCGACACATTGGTCCAGAACGGTGGTGTTTCGGGAATGCCAGGCTGTCTGGAGCACACAGGTGTGGTGACTCAGCTGATAAGGGAGGCAAGAAAGAACAAGGGCAACCTGTCAGTGTTGTGGCTTGACCTGGCAAATGCATTTGGCTCCATTCCACACAAGCTGGTTCAGCTCACACTGATGAAACATCATGTTCCCAGCAAGTTCAGAGACCTCATGGCTGATCACTGCACCAATTTCAGGATGAGGGTATCTTCGTGAGTAATAACGTCATGGTGTCTAAGGTGGCTAAATCAGGGATCCAAGTGAGGACTGGACGGAAGTGGAGGGCAGAGGACGCAGTTCGAGAGGCTGAGGCAAGGATGCATCAAAGGAGCCTGGTGGTGGTCACACGAGGCAGAGCTGGGCGAGGCTCCTTTCCAACTCCCCAAACGAACACCAGCAGGAAGGAAGGCTGCAACCTTGTTCAGGAGGAGGTGCGGGCTGCAGTGGAAGAAACAAGAACCATCACGGCAGTGCGAATGAAGCAACATGGAGCTTGGACAAATGGGAGAACGCAGTTGAGATGAAAGTGACCTGAGCTGAGCTGTGGAAAGCCGAGCCTCACTGCATTAAGTTCCTTATCCATGCAGTATACGATGTGCTTCCAAGCACATCAAACCTGCACACATGGGGCAAAGCCGAGACACCAGCATGCCCATTGTGTTCCAAGCAAGGAACCCTGGATCATATCCTCAGCTGCTACACCAGGGCACTTGGAGATGGAGAGTACCGCTAGAGGCATGACCATATTCTTAAGACCATCGCTGAAGTCATCAGCGAAGGACTCGGGTGGGCAAAACGGTTCCAGCCCTCCAAGAAAACCGTCACCTTTGTCAGAGCTGGGGAGCAGCCAACCCCTGCCAGAAGAACATCTGCAGAGATCCTGTTCTCTGCAGGAGACTGGCAGCTGCTGGTGGATCTCGAACATCAGCTGAAGTTCCCCAGCCACATTGCAGTCACCACCCTACGACCAGACATTGTTCTTGTGTCTGAGTCCAGCAAGCAGGTAGTGCTGCTGGAGCTGACCATCCCATGGGAAGACCACAAGCTCTCCAAGTACACGGGCCTGGTCAGTGACTGTCAGCAGGCTGGTTGGAGAGCATGATGTCCCCCAGTGGAGGTTGGATGCAGGGGCTTTGCAGCCCTTCCCCTGACCAGAGCCTTTAACAGTTTGGGCATCGAGGGCAAGAGAAGGAGGAGAGCCATCCGCAGGACCACCGATGCGGATAATGGATAATGTCTAACCAGTTGTCCATCATCAGGAGTTCATGGCCTCTATGAAGGTAACCGTCTGTCCTCTCTGCAGAAATAATGTAGACCTCGACAGACATTGTCCCTGACACATCCTGTCGCAATTGTTCTGTGTGTTCATGAATTAATCTTAACCGATAACCATGGAGGTTTTATTGTACTCTTTAAATATGAAATGAAGGTCAGATCCATTGATTGAAGTCAAATGTTGAACCAAGAGAAGTGACGTCACATCCACAGGTTCATATGGCAGCGTGAAAAGTCAACAGAACATTGTGCTTTAGTTCATCTAAAAGTTAGGATCCTCCCTAAATCTGTCCTGTTTCAGGTCTCATGAAAATGTTTCATATCAACAAAAGTTGAAAAAATATGTTGTTGCATGTTGCCATGGTTACCTTGGTGAACTATAATTGTGAATGAATAAGTTGTCAGTGGTTTAATTTCTGAAGCTTTCCATCACAGTCCTGTCTGAGAGGACAGTGAGTCCAGACTGTTTCATCCCGTCTCATTGAAGCTGAACAGTGTGTGACTCCCTCTAGTGGACGTTGTGGAGGATTCAGTTGTGTTTGCTGCAAAGGTTTTTGTACAGAGTTTTGGTGTTTCCTGTCACTGTGGGCGTCAGAGCACAGTAGTACACAGCAGAGTCAGACACTTTAGCTGAGATGATCTCCACATCTACACGTTTCTCTGTCTTGTTAATGTGAGCTGAGAAATCAGAACCAGTTGGATGGATGGATCCTCCCTCTGTGATGGAGAGCAGGAACTCTGGTCTGGATCTCTGGTGTTGTCGGTACCACTGGATGTTGTAGATATCACCGTCATATTTGCAGGCCAGCTTGATGCTTCTTCCCTCTGCTGCATGTTCTTCAGTACTTTCTGGCTTTATGCTGTTCATGGAACCCAGAGCTGCAAAATGAGTATTATTCATGTCAGTTAGTCTGCAAGAGATTCTAACATGAAGAGACTGAGCAGAGGTTCTGGACTCTTTCTGTCATCTTTGAACCTTTTTAGATGCTTTCAATGAAGCAAATGTCTTTTTCACATGTTCAAATGCTGATCTTACATACATAAAGCTGACGTTATGAAATGTGGAGCCAATATCTGGTTAATCCAGCAGGTTAAATGAGGCTTTGATCTGTGTTGTAACACTCACCTATAAAGTGAGAGAAGAGTAGAAAGAGGTAAAGCAACATGTCTTTGGAGCTGTTGAAGTCAGACAGACAGCAGATGAACAACGTTCTTCCACTGCAGGAGAATGAGAAAGGAAACAGCCTCTCTGCTGCACAGCCCTTCTCCTCAACATCAAGACCATTGTGCTTTGAGTTCCTCAAAGCTTTCTGCTCTGCAGACAGAGATCATCTCATTGGTTGAGGTGAACATGAGTGGGTGGGGCCAGAGACTCTCTGCCTACCAAAGTTCAGTTCAGCCAGTGAGATGATTTGTTGGTCCAGAGCAGCTCTGCCTCAGAGAAATGTTTGCTGAATGTCCACTTTCAGTCCTTCACACCATGTGAGACCAAGGCAGGTCAGAGTAGAAGGAAGCTTCACCTGAAGATTTTGTCTTTATTCTGGGAACATGGAGGACAGTTTACAGGTCTTTTAATGACAGTGGACGCAGACTAATATGAACATGTCATTTATTGAATCAGCCCGAGCAACGGTCAGACAAAAGCTCATCACACACAAAGTCCTCCTCACTTTAAGGTCTCGGTTCATCATTGTTTGGTCGTCCTTCAGCTTGAATTTCTTCGGTCAAATATTGAATCAGTTTGTTTCAAATTGTTCATTTCCAGCCTGGATGCCATTAATTTCTCAGGTGTTCAGTGAGAACCTTGACGTGATCATGTTCATAGAGGGTTTAGTATTCATGAGGGAGGACAGAGGCAGATGGTATAAATCCTCCACATGGTGTCTTCAGCCTGTGTTTCTTCAGACGCTGTCACCTCATCCTGCATGTAGTGGTTGTGTTGGACTCAGCTGAGGCGTCTTGTGCTGGACAGCAAGCGCTTTGAACTGAAGTCCTGAAGGTGCTGATGATTCTGAAGTGCCCCCTAATGTTTGTCACTATACAAATGATCCATGAAGTGGACTGACTGAGTATTGAGACAGAATCAGACTTTTCATGTTTGTGTGGTCTTTTGAATTGAACATCACAGATTAAACTCTGCTTTCCAGCTGAAGTTTGGAACTTGTCATTTTGTCCATCAGCGTCAGGTCCACAGCAAAGATGGTGGAGTGTTTGTGGAAGCTGCCGTCGCTTTAAATGAGCCACTTTACTCTGAAACTGGTTGACTGTGGTCGTACTGGATGCATGCTGTAGACTTTAATGCCTGGAAATACAAATTCTGAGTAAATCCACAGTTTATGTCTCAGTGTGTTTGATCCTCAGTTATTTCTGTATTCATTGGCTTTTTGTTGTCATGGTGTCTTGAGTTTGAAGCATCATCCAGCTGGTTTGTCCCTGATTGGCTGCTCATGTCAATCCTCCCACAGTGTTTGATCAGCAGCTGTAACCACAGTGACTCTGATCCAACAGGAATGATCAGAATCCATCTGATATGAAGCTGTGGTTTGAATACCACTTCCCTCCTGTTTGAAGAGTAGTCAGATATCTGTGTTCAGCTTTTTGTACAGCCTCTTCTACACTTTGTATCACTGTGTTTCCTGAGCACAGTAGTAGAGAGCTGTGTCTGCCAGGGTTAGCTTTGTGATGGTCAGTTCAGTCGATGAGCTTGATGTGCGACTTTGATATCGATTGTCAGGAATGTATTCAGATGTGGATCCTTTTGCTCCTTTCCTGAGTATAAACTGAGGAGCCTGAATGTCAGAATGATGTTTGTACCAGTAAAGGTAAACATCCTCTGATGTTGTCTCATATTGACATGTGAGTGTGACAGATCGTCCTTCTCTTCCACTGACTTTATCTTCTCTTGGAGAGATTGTGTTTCCAGCTGTGAGTCCTGGAAAAAGTGGATAAAATGAAGCCATTAGACTCACATTGTTCATGAGGCTGAGAGGAGAACACAGTGGAAAATGTCAAGTGTACAGTGTGATTGTATGGACATTGACAGTAAAAGAGAAAAAGTACAGTTCCATTAACATTCACTGTTCCAGGATGATGAAAAGGTGAGGTGCTTTCTGTCAGAGCAAAGAAATGAGAGGCGTTGTGAAATCCAGCTTGTGTATATGTGGTTAATGCAGCAGCTTCAAGAAAACTTGAGCTCCTGTTCTGTTGTAACACTCACCTATAAAGTGACAGAAGAGCAACAAGAGGTAAAGCAACATGTCTTTGAGTTGTTGAAGTCAGACAGACAGCAGAGGAGCAATGATGTTCCACTGCAGGAGAATGAGTAAGAAATCATGTCATTGGTTGAGTTGAGGCTCAGTGGGCGGGACCAGTCACCTCCTGATGTCATTTCCTCAGTTCAGCTCAACCAATAAATGTTTCCTCTGTTCACAGGAGCTCTGTCTCTAATCTGCATTGCTTCTTTCTTTGTTGTTGGATTTGTCATCAGTCCAGTGACTCTGGCTCAGACCGTAATGGCTTCATGGTGTGTGACTCCCTCTAGTGGACGTTGTGGAGGATTCAGTTGTGTTTGCTGCAAAGGTTTTTGTACAGAGTTTTGCTGTTTCCTGTCACTGTGGGCTGCAGAGCACAGTAGTACACAGCAGAGTCAGACAGCTGAAGCTTCTGGATCTTCAGAGGAACTGACTTATCCTTGATTGTTGCATTTAATCTGTCTTTGTCGAACTCTTCAGCATTTTCTGCTGTTTTTGAGAAACGTTTCAGCATGAACTTTGGGAAACTGTTCACTTCTTGTTTGTACCAGAACAAAGTTGGAACTCCAGAACTGGTCTCAAAAGTACAGTCCAGTGTAACTGTGTGTCCTTCAGTAGCAATGACATCTTCTTTTGTCTGGGTCACTCTGTCTTCTCCTTTACACTCTGAGGAAGAAGAGAACATGCAGAGGAAGAGATGAATCAATAAAGATGATTGATTAAAGTTCCGTCATCAGAGTCAGACACACAGACATTCAAGACTTTTCAAAGGAAATGTGATGTTTTATTTCTCACCAAAGCAAAGAGCAGCCAGAATAATCCACAGCCAATGTTCCATCTGTACAACAAGGTTGAAATGAAGAGGAGAAAGTAGGTGATGTTCAACATTCAGTGTGAGAATGCTTCTCTTCACAGCAGCACTTCTTATTGACACAATGGTTGAACACAGTGCACAAGTAGTGCAGCGCCTACTTGATAATGTGGCCCTCTAGTGGAGGTAAAAAGTTGAGTCCAACAGTGTGGAACAAAGGCCTCCAGCAGCTTGTCAGTGTGTCAGCTTGTGTTTTTGTACAGAGTTTTGCTGTTTCCTGTCACTGTGGGCCTCACAGCACAGTAGTACAGAGCAGAGTCAGTCACTGCAGCAGAGGAGATCTGCAGATCCATTTGGGTTTGATCCTCACTCACTTTAACAGACAGTCTGGAGTCTGGATTAGATATTAGATTTCCTGTTCCTGAGTGAGAGATGAGGAACTCTGGTGGTTTTCCTGGATATTGTCGATACCAGAAGAAATTATCGGCACCAGTTGCTTTTTTGGAGTATTTGTAGGACAGAGTCACAGTGCTGTCTTCCAAACTGGACTCTTCATTGTTGACTGGACTGAGTTCTTGACAGCTGACACCTAAACAAAGAGATAACTCTGTTATAGCATGTTGTAAAAGTCTGACTAAATGAATGACAGACAACAAACATTTGACTGAAGCTTTTTGGTGCTGCATGATGGAACATACCTGTTAGAATGGAAAGAAACAGGAGAGCAAACACACAATGATGCAGAGACAGCATGTTGAATAAAGGTAATGTTTGTGGTTTGTGTGTTGAACTCTGCTGAATATGGAAGCTCCTCTCTCTTCTATAGTTCAGTAACAGCTCAGCTCCTCCCTCAATCTCTCCGTCTCCTCTTAGATCTGGATTTCCTCTTCTCTCTGTTTCTCCTCCTCCTGGTTAACAGACTGCTAGCAGCACTTTGTTCCAGCTGGAGGTGAGAAGGTTTTTCTCTGTTTCTGTTGTTCCTTTATGAGAGGAGTTACAGAAAGGACGCTGCATTGATTTACAGGATGAATCACATTTTCAGGGTCTGCAAACAAATGATGGACTTGTTTTATATTCCTGAAGTGACGACATTATTTCATCATACAATTTCATCCAATAACAGAGTTTTGGGGGAAAGTAAAAGGATCTCAGCTCTAGACTCACTCAGTTTTGGGAAGGTCTGGAACACCAGCACTTCACATATCATAAACAACTGATATAATCACTGAATCACAATTAGATATATGATCAGATGTTGTAAGCAGAGAGCGCATAAACGCGCTGTGTTTATCTTCAACCCCTTCAACTTCACCAAGGATCTGCTGGGGTAGAAGCATAGTGGTAAACTTGCCTCCTCGCAGGAAGACATAGACCAACACCTGAAGCAGACATACAGCCACCCCGCAAGAGAGCAGGAGCTTGGAGAATGTGATATCCTCATAGACCCCATGAACCTGAGGTGCAGTTGAACATGTCAGAGCTGCAGCTAAAGGATGTCAGGGAGGTTGTCCGCAACGCAAGGGCATGCTCCACTCCAGGACCGAGTCGCTCTTCATACATAGTGTATAAAAACTGTCTCAAGCTCCTGCTGCATCTGTGGAAAATCTTCTGGAGAAGAGGGAGGATCCCAGATCAATGGAGAGTAGCTGAAGAGGTGTGGGTCCCGATGGAGGAAAACTCCACCCAACTAGACCAGTTCCACATTATCTCCCTGCTGTGTGTGTCGAGGCAAAGATCTTCCTCAGCACTGTTTCCAAACGGCTGTGTACCTACCTGGAACAGAACACCTACATCGACACATCGGTCCAGAAGGGCAGAGTTTCGGGAATGCCAGGCTGTCTGGAGCACACAGGTGTGGTGACTCAGCTGATAAAGGAGGCAAGAAAGAACAAGGGCAACCTGTCAGTGTTGTGGCTGACCTGGCAAATGCATTTGGCTCCATTCCACACAAGCTGGTTCAGCGAACACTGATGAAATATCATGTTCCCAGCAAGTTCAGAGACCTCATGGCTGATCACTGCACTAATTTCAGGATGAGGGTATCTTCGGGAGCAATAACGTCATGGTGTCTAAGGTGGCTAAATCAGGGATCCAAGTGAGGACTGGACGGAAGTGGAGGGCAGAGGACGCAGTTCGAGAGGCTGAGGCAAGGATGCATCAAAGGAGCCTGGTGGTGGTCACACGAGGCAGAGCTGGGCGAGGCTCCTTTCCAACTCCCCAAACGAACACCAGCAGGAAGGAAGGCTGCCACCTTGTTCAGGAGGAGGTGCGGGCTGCAGTGGAAGAAACAAGAACCATCACAGCAGTGCGAATGAAGCAACATGGAGCTTGGACAAGATGGGAGAACGCAGTTGAGATGAAAGTGACCTGGGCTGAGTTGTGGAAAGCCGAGCCTCACTGCATTAAGTTCCTTATCCATGCAGTATACGATGTGCTTCCAAGCACATCAAACCTGCACACATGGGGCAAAGCCGAGACACCAGCATGCCCATTGTGTTCCAAGCAAGGAACCTTAGAACATATCCTCAGCTGCTACACCAGGGCACTTGGAGATGGAGAGTACCGCTAGAGGCATGACCATATTCTTAAGACCATCGCTGAAGTCATCAGCGAAGGACTCGGGTGGGCAAAGCGGTTCCGGCCCTCCAAGAAAACCGTCACCTTTGTCAGAGCTGGGGAGCAGCCAACACCTGCCAGAGGAACATCTGCAGAGATCCTGTTCTCTGCAGGAGACTGGCAGCTGCTGGTGGATCTCGAACATCAGCTGAAGTTCCCCAGCCACATTGCAGTCACCACCCTGCGACCAGACATTGTCCTTGTGTCTGAGTCCAGCAAGCAGGTAGTGCTGCTGGAGCTGACCATCCCATGGGAAGACCACCTGGAAGAAGCCTTTGAGAAGAAGCTCTCCAAGTACACGGGACTGGTCAGTGACTGTCAGCAGGCTGGTTGGAGAGCATGATGTCCCCCAGTGGAGGTTGGATGCAGGGCTTTGCAGCCCTTCCCCTGACTAGAGCCTTTAGCAGTTTGGGCATCGAGGGCAAGAGAAGGAGGAGAGCCATCTGCAGGACCACCGATGCGGACAATGGATAATGTCTAACCAGTTGTCCATCATCAGGAGTTCATGGCCTCTATGAAGGTAACCGTCTGTCCTCTCTGCAGAAATAATGGACACCTCGACAGACATTGTCCCTGACACATCCTGTCGCAATTGTTCTGTGTGTTCATGAATTAATCTTAACCGATAACCATGGAGGTTTTATTGTACTCTTTAAATATAAAATGAAGGTCAGATCCATTGATTGAAGTCAAATGTTGAATCAAGAGAAGTGACATCACATCCACAGGTTCATATGGCAGCGTGAAAAGTCAACAGAACATTGTGCTTTAGTTCATCTAAAAGTTAGGATCCTCCCTAAATCTGTCCTGTTTCAGGTCTCATGAAAATGTTTCATATCAACAAAAGTTGAAAAAGTATGTTGTTGCATGTTGCCATGGTTACCTTGGTGAACTATAATTGTGAATGAATAAGTTGTCAGTGGTTTAATTTCTGAAGCTTTCCATCACAGTCCTGTCTGAGAGGACAGTGAGTCCAGACTGTTTCATCCCGTCTCATTGAAGCTGAACAGTGTGTGACTCCCTCTAGTGGACGTTGTGGAGGATTCAGTTGTGTTTGCTGCAAAGGTTTTTGTACAGAGTTTTGGTGTTTCCTGTCACTGTGGGCGTCAGAGCACAGTAGTACACAGCAGAGTCAGACACTTTAGCTGAGACGATCTCCACATCTACACGTTTCTCTGTCTTGTTAATGTGAGCTGAGAAATCAGAACCAGTTGGATGGATGGATCCTCCCTCTGTGATGGAGAGCAGGAACTCTGGTCTGGATCTCTGGTGTTGTCGGTACCACTGGATGTTGTAGATATCACCGTCATATTTGCAGGCCAGCTTGATGCTTCTTCCCTCTGCTGCATGTTCTTCAGTACTTTCTGGCTTTATGCTGTTCATGGAACCCAGAGCTGCAAAATGAGTATTATTCATGTCAGTTAGTCTGCAAGAGATTCTAACATGAAGAGACTGAGCAGAGGTTCTGGACTCTTTCTGTCATCTTTGAACCTTTTTAGATGTTTTCAATGAAGCAAATGTCTTTTTCACATGTTCAAATGTTGATCTTCCACACATGAAGCTGACGTTACGAAATGTGGAGCCAATATCTGGTTAATCCAGCAGGTTAAATGAGGCTTTGATCTGTGTTGTAACACTCACCTATAAAGTGAGAGAAGAGTAGAAAGAGGTAAAGCAACATGTCTTTGGAGCTGTTGAAGTCAGACAGACAGCAGATGAACAACGTTCTTCCACTGCAGGAGAATGAGAAAGGAAACAGCCTCTCTGCTGCACAGCCCTTCTCCTCAACATCAAGACCATTGTGCTTTGAGTTCCTCAAAGCTTTCTGCTCTGCAGACAGAGATCATCTCATTGGTTGAGGTGAACATGAGTGGGTGGGGCCAGAGACTCTCTGCCTACCAAAGTTCAGTTCAGCCAGTGAGATGATTTGTTGGTCCAGAGCAGCTCTGCCTCAGAGAAATGTTTGCTGAATGTCCACTTTCAGTCCTTCACACTATGTGAGACCAAGGCAGGTCAGAGTAGAAGGAAGCTTCACCTGAAGATTTTGTCTTTATTCTGGGAGCATGGAGGACAGTTTACAGGTCTTTTAATGACAGTGGACGCAGACTAATATGAACATGTCATTTATTGAATCAGCCCGAGCAACGGTCAGACAAAAGCTCATCACACACAAAGTCCTCCTCACTTTAAGGTCTCGGTTCATCATTGTTTGGTCGTCCTTCAGCTTGAATTTCTTCGGTCAAATATTGAATCAGTTTGTTTCAAATTGTTCATTTCCAGCCTGGATGCCATTAATTTCTCAGGTGTTCAGTGAGAACCTTGACGTGATCATGTTCATAGAGGGTTTAGTATTCATGAGGGAGGACAGAGGCAGATGGTATAAATCCTCCACATGGTGTCTTCAGCCTGTGTTTCTTCAGACGCTGTCACCTCATCCTGCATGTAGTGGTTGTGTTGGACTCAGCTGAGACGTCTCGTGCTGGACAGCAAACGCTTTGAACTGAAGTCCTGAAGGTGCTGATGATTCTGAAGTGCCCCCTAATGTTTGTCACTATACAAATGATCCATGAAGTGGACTGACTGAGTATTGAGACAGAATCAGACTTTTCATGTTTGTGTGGTCTTTTGAATTGAACATCACAGATTAAACTCTGCTTTCCAGCTGAAGTTTGGAACTTGTCATTTTGTCCATCAGCGTCAGGTCCACAGCAAAGATGGTGGAGTGTTTGTGGAAGCTGCCGTCGCTTTAAATGAGCCACTTTACTCTGAAACTGGTCGACTGTGGTCGTACTGGATGCATGCTGTAGACTTTAATGCCTGAAAATACAAATTCTGAGTAAGTCCAGAGTTTATGTCTCAGTGTGTTTGATCCTCAGTTATTTCTGTATTCATTGGCTTTTTGTTGTCATGGTGTCTTGAGTTTGAAGCATCATCCAGCTGGTTTGTCCCTGATTGGCTGCTCATGTCAATCCTCCCACAGTGTTTGATCAGCAGCTGTAACCACAGTGACTCTGATCCAACAGGAATGATCAGAATCCATCTGATATGAAGCTGTGGTTTGAATACCACTTCCCTCCTGTTTGAAGAGTAGTCAGATATCTGTGTTCAGCTTTTTGTACAGCCTCTTCTACACTTTGTATCACTGTGTTTCCTGAGCACAGTAGTAGAGAGCTGTGTCTGCCAGGGTTAGCTTTGTGATGGTCAGTTCAGTCGATGAGCTTGATGTTTGACTTTTATATCGATTGTCAGGAATGTATTCAGATGTGGATCCTTTTGCTCCTTTCCTGAGTATAAACTGAGGAGCCTGAATGTCAGAATGATGTTTGTACCAATAAAGTCTAATATAATTATAGCTTGTGTCATATTGACATGTGAGTGTGACAGATCGTCCTTCTCTTCCACTGACTTTATCTTCTCTTGGAGAGATTGTGTTTCCAGCTGTGAGTCCTGGAAAAAGTGGATAAAATGAAGCCATTAGACTCACATTGTTCATGAGGCTGAGAGGAGAACACAGTGGAAAATGTCAAGTGTACAGTGTGATTGTATGGACATTGACAGTAAAAGAGAAAAAGTACAGTTCCATTAACATTCACTGTTCCAGGATGATGAAAAGGTGAGGTGCTTTCTGTCAGAGCAAAGAAATGAGAGGCGTTGTGAAATCCAGCTTGTGTATATGTGGTTAATGCAGCAGCTTCAAGAAAACTTGAGCTCCTGTTCTGTTGTAACACTCACCTATAAAGTGACAGAAGAGCAACAAGAGGTAAAGCAACATGTCTTTGAGTTGTTGAAGTCAGACAGACAGCAGAGGAGCAATGATGTTCCACTGCAGGAGAATGAGTAAGAAATCATGTCATTGGTTGAGTTGAGGCTCAGTGGGCGGGACCAGTCACCTCCTGATGTCATTTCCTCAGTTGAGCTCAACCAATAAATGTTTCCTCTGTTCACAGGAGCTCTGTCTCTAATCTGCATTGCTTCTTTCTTTGTTGTTGGATTTGTCATCAGTCCAGTGACTCTGGCTCAGACCGTAATGGCTTCATGGTGTGTGACTCCCTCTAGTGGACGTTGTGGAGGATTCAGTTGTGTTTGCTGCAAAGGTTTTTGTACAGAGTTTTGGTGTTTCCTGTCACTGTGGGCTGCAGAGCACAGTAGTACACAGCAGAGTCAGACAGCTGAAGCTTCTGGATCTTCAGAGGAACTGATCTTAAGGTGGAATTCAGTGTGGATGAAAATCTGGCCTTGAACTCGTCCTTCGTGTTAAAATTACTCAGTATGAATTTGGGGCTGTTGTTTCCATCTTGTTTGTACCAGAACAAAGTTGGACCTGTCCTACTGGTCTCAAAAGTACAGTCCAGTGTAACTGTGTGTCCTTCAGTAGCAATGACATCTTCTTTTGTCTGGGTCACTCTGTCTTCTCCTTTACACTCTGAGGAAGAAGAGAACATGCAGAGGAAGAGATGAATCAATAAAGATGATTGATTTAAGTTCCATCATCAGAGTCAGACACACAGACATTCAAGACTTTTCAAAGGAAATGTGATGTTTTATTTCTCACCAAAGCAAAGAGCAGCCAGAATAATCCACAGCCAATGTTCCATCTGTACAACAAGGTTGAAATGAAGAGGAGAAAGTAGGTGATGTTCAACATTCAGTGTGAGAATGCTTCTCTTCACAGCAGCACTTCTTATTGACACAATGGTTGAACACAGTGCACAAGTAGTGCAGCGCCTACTTGATAATGTGGCCCTCTAGTGGAGGTAAAAAGTTGAGTCCAACAGTGTGGAACAAAGGCCTCCAGCAGCTTGTCAGTGTGTCAGCTTGTGTTTTTGTACAGAGTTTTGCTGTTTCCTGTCACTGTGGGCCTCACAGCACAGTAGTACAGAGCAGAGTCAGTCACTGCAGCAGAGGAGATCTGCAGATCCATTTGGGTTTGATCCTCACTCACTTTAACAGACAGTCTGGACTCTGTTTTACTTTGTGTTCCATAGTGAGAGATGAGGAGCTCTGGTGGTTTTCCTGGATATTGTCGATACCAGTAAAACTCATCTCCAACAGTTGCCTGTTTGGAGTATTTGTAGGACAGAGTCACAGTGCTGTCTTCTAAACTGGACTCTTCATTGTTGACTGGACTGAGTTCTTGACAGCTGACACCTAAACAAAGAGATAACTGTTAAACTTCTTTCACTGAGTTGTTTCAGTGCTCCCTGATATTTGACTCATTGATTGTGTCTCCTACCTCTCAGTGTGATCAGAACCCAAACTGCCATCAGACGTGAGTCCATCCTGAACTGAAGCAGTTTCTGTCGTCGCTGTGCTTCAGCCAGCGTTGCTCCTCCTCACAGATGATCTTCATCAGGTAACCACGACGCACGCAGTTTTCTGTCTGTGACCCGTCATCATGATTTCAGCTCGGAATGATCTTTGTTTGAGTTAAAGGCTGAAGTGAAGCTCAGGTCTAAACCGGACTTCTAAACATCTGCTCCATCAGAGCTGATTGTCAGGTTTAAAGTGTTTTCAGAGTGAACCTCTTACATGTCACAGACGCTCAATTATGACCATAACTTTTACAAATGTCATATTTTACTGTCTTAGAATAGTCCTGCAGTGGACAGAGGACATCCTGTCATTTTATGTACAACACAGACATTTAATAATCAGCTCTTCATGTGGACAAAGCCTGATTTATTATTTTTAAATCAGACACAATTTATATCATTTCATTAATATTTCTGTTCATAGCAGTTATTTTCATGTCACGGCCAGCAGCCAGAGGAACAGATAAAGCTCCTTCTTTCTGGAGACAAAGTGAGAGACAAGTCAAAAGAGGTGAAGCAGACAGCAGGAGGATGAGAAGCTGCAGTGTCTCTGCTGCACAGCCTTCTGCTCAGCGTCGAGCTCCTTCTGCCTCTTCTTCCTCTGAGCTGAAGGAGTCTTCAGGTTCTTGTGCAGAGACTGAGGTTTTGCCGTCACTGTGGGCCTCAGTCTGCTGCAGCAGAGATCTGCACATCCAGCAGAAATGCTTTACATCGCTCATCATTCACCACCGCTTCATCAAAATGAGCTTTGATCAGCTCGGAGTCCTCCACAGTCCACACGTCGTACCTGCATCGTCTGTGCTGGACCAGACAGGGACGACGTGTGTGTGTCCACAGGAAAAAGCTCGGCTCCCCACAGAGCTTCAGTCAGAGTTATCAGGTAAGTGCTGCCCCCTGCTGGACACTGGAGACTTAAACGTCTTTGCTCTGGTTTCAGTGATGATGTTTGATTAAAATGTGCTGCTCTTTATCAAAGTAAAGTTCACGTCTCAGTGAAAAGAAAACTGACTCAGTTATTAAAGACCAGCACATCTTTCTCATCTGATTCTGGCCCACGTAAAAGGAAATGCATCGAACTTTGACTTTTTATTTGTTTTTATTCAGACTATTTAAACCTTAATTCTGTCAAATCGATCTGTCTCGTATTTCCTCTCTCTCTGATAAAGGCATTTTGTATTTTGTTCGACTTCTCTTGTGTTTCTGTTTTGGGACGGAAATGAATAAAGTTGTGAGTTTGAAAAATATTTTTCTAATTAACAACGCTGACGTTTTTTCCTGAGTCACACCTGGTCACACCTGGTCACGCTGTGATTATTCAGCATTCTTGCTACAGTCTTCATAAATGTAAACCACCACAGCTGATCCTGCATCAGTTTTCCGGCGCCTGCGGGGCGTGGGTCCTTTAACTCTTGGAACAATGTAGCTCATTGGTCACTGGCATCACATGGTAACAAGCCATCCAATCACAGGCCTTAATGTTCATACGTCGCCGCCTGGTCGTTTTTCAGCCGGAAGACTCGACAGAATTTATTTACTGTCACTGTAAACAGCATTATAAACGTATTTTTAATTGAATTCGAGCCAAATCGGAGTCGTGAATCACCGTCTTCCACCTCCAGCTGCTGTTTCACTGACGTCAAGTGTCACCGGTGGTTCATGTCTGCTCCGGGTGCGGCGTGAGACTCACGGAGGAGAAGCTAACCGCTAACGTTAGCCGCTAGCCCGCCGCTCGGTGCCGGTGACAGTCAGAGGTGAGCGCTGTTAGCATTAGCATTGGTCCAGAGAGCCCGTGGAGCTATCGGCTAACGTAGTAGTTCTGACCCGAAATACATCGTCTGAGAGACGGGATGGCAGGATGACAACGCCCGCTTCCGTTAGCTCATCACCGTGTTCGTTGTCTGTCGGAAGACACGCCGAACACGATACTTAAATCCGTCGATTAAATGTGCTCTAGAACGTGGACACACACCTGAGAGACATGACTGAATGCCTGTAGAAATGTGATGTATTCGGCACATTTCACCCGCAGGAGTGAAGCTGTTTGACGCGCACTCAGGTGTGCCAGGTGTGTGTGTTTTAGTTCAGTGGCTGTGGGGGTGTTGGGTTGGTCCGTGTGCGGGTCAGGTGCGATGATTCGAGATGGAGGTACGTGGAACTGAACCGAACAGTCAGTCTAGCAGATCTGAGGTCAGTGTGGGCGATGTGTCATGTGACCAATCTGGGAGGAGACCTGCAGACAGGTGGATCCTGAAAACACGTCAGAGGACTCCACAGAGAGGAGACGTTCAGCCGCTGACAGACAGATGGAGGACAAACCCGCAGTGACTCAAATCCTCCAGTCGTCCTCATTTTAACTTTACCTGAGCTGCAGTGTGAATGCAGTGACCGAGGAGGCCGTCCACGTGTCTCTGGTCTCTTCCTTTAAGTGTCAGCACAGAACATTAGTTCTCTCATAAAGCACATGTGTCTTATTGATAACTGACCAGAACAACTGACGCTCACTCCACCGTGAGAGAACGTGAAGTCCTTTGAGGCAGAAATAACGAACATGACGTCAGTCCGGTTTTATTTGTGCCCTGTGACTCGTTCATGTGACTGTTTAAAGATGCAGGATGAATATTTTATCTAATTCATCTTCATTTAAAGACCTCTCCCTGCATATCTCTCCCTCCAGCCCCCCCTTCACTCACAGTGATCGTCATCTTATTTCTGGGTGTCACTGAACGATCTCATCCAAGTATGGTCACTTCTGCCTCCAAGAAACCAAGATGGCGGCCACAATGCCAGGCTCGAGGGGTGGAAGCGGCCGTCCTCAGGGCTGCGTCCACTGTGTGATGTCCCGTCTGTCAGTGTTTGTGTTTGACGGACTGTCTGTTGCTGTCGTCCTCAGTTGGTTCTTGTATGGGTGAGTGACCGTCAGCCATGAGCATGGAGCCGGACGCCCTGGCTGTGGTCAACCAGCTGAGGGACCTGGCCGCCGACCCCATGAACCGCAGGGCCATCGTCCAGGACCAGGGCTGCCTGCCGGGACTCATCCTGTTCCTGGACCACCCCAACCCTCAGGTGGTCTACTCCGCCCTCCTGGTGAGCCGCGTCACTGCCGGTCGAGCAGATGTTTGTGTGACCGCTTGGTGCCTTCATCCAGTCCTCTGTGTCATCCTGCTGTCATCAGGCTAACTGTGATTGGTTGGTGTTCCCAGGCGGTCCGTTACCTGGCAGAATGTCGAGCCAACCAGGAGAAGCTGAAGGGGGAGCTGGGGATGATGCTGAGCCTCCAGAACGTCGTGCAGAAGTGAGACTGACGTGCAGCGCTGAGACTGAATTTCATTTGGGCCATTTGTCAGGGCTAAAACTGTCCAAAAGAGGACTAAACTTCCATCACACAGTCCGTGGTTACGTCTTCAGATGTCTCATTTTGTTTGACCAGCAGTCCAAAACCCACAGAGGTTCAGTGTGCTGTCCAAACTGTCCTCAGACGCTGAAGGTCTCCAAACACATCTGGGACAAATCTTTGAAAGAGTGCTTGTTGGTTACGAAGTTTTCAGTCATGAAAACGTGAAGTTTTTCTCCAAACTCAAAGTCAAACTGTGTTTGTGTCGTTTTTTAGATTTCAGATGTGTCTCATTTCATTTCTTTCAGTTTCCGTCCAGCTAGAGGACATGAAGACAGTCTGCGTCCTCTAGCTGGACACGAAACTGCTCACACGGACAATAGAAAGACTTAAAAGTGCTCACAATGGTCGCGCTGCAGTGATGGTGTGCAGACCTCAGGTGTGCAGACGCTCAGGTGTGCAGACGCTCAGGTGTGCAGACCTCAGGTGTGCAGACGCTCAGGTGTGCAGACCTCAGGTGTGCAGACGCTCAGGTGTGCAGACCTCGGGTGTGCAGACCTCGGGTGTGCAGACGCTCAGGTGTGCAGACCCTCAGGTGTGCAGACGCTCAGGTGTGCAGACGCTCAGGTGTGTCTGACCTGTGGTCCAGAGCTTTGTGCACAGACAGGATCTGTTCGCAGCTGCTCCACATTCTGACTTTCATCCTGTCGTCCAGATCGACCACGCCCGGAGAGACGAAGCTGCTGGCGTCTGAGATCTACGAGCTCCTGCAGGCGTCCGGCGGCGCCGAGTCCGAGCCGGCCGAGGAGGCCGTGAGCGGCCGCCGCAAAGCCCAGTTCTTCCTGGGCTCCAGCAACAAGAGAGCCAAGACCGTCATCCTCCACATCGACGGACTGGACGACTCGGTGAGCAGAAAGCCCTGAAGGACGACATCACTCGTTCACTCATTCATTCGCTCATTCACTCATCAGTGTGTCACTCTCTCAGATTTACTGGCTGAGACACAAAAGAAGCAAAGAGAGGAGAGCTGATCGCTCACCTCAGGTGTTTGTGCACCTGCTGGCAACGTGCTGCTTGTGACGAGATGCTCTGTAAACCTCCTGCTGGGAGACGAATAACGAATCGTCGCTTAAACGAGGAAGAGATGAGCTAAAGCCAGCCATACTCAAAGCCCTGCCAGCAGCCTGTTAATCATTAAATAGTCTCTTCTTCTTCATCAGTTTGGTCCTCAGTTCATTTTTAGTCCTGGACAGAGGAGAGGAAGGCTTCTCCTCCTCACCCAGTGGTAAGGAGGTGCAACGCCAGCACCGCTGCTGCTAACAGGCTAGCTGCTAACAGGCTAGCTGCTAACAGGCTAGCTCTGTAGCTGCTCATGGTGTCGTTTGTGTTTCTGCTCTTTGTCTTCATCAGCTGATTGTTTCTACCATGTGTATTTAATGTTCTTACAGTACCGTGAATTTTGGGGGTACATGAGCTCATTTGTACAGGCCCCTCAGGGCTCCTCAGGGCCCCTCAGGTCTCCTCAGGGCCCCTCAGGGCCCCTCAGGTCTCCTCAGGGCCCCTCAGGGCTCCTCAGCTTTAAGAACATCTCATGACACGTTACACGAGGACCTTTGGTTCAGCTCTGCATTGATTCCAGTTTAGCAGCTGATTGATCTGCATTAGAAAGAAACGTAACTTTAAACTGGGTTAAACTGGGTTAAACTGGGTTAAACTGGGTTAAACTGGTTTGCTCCTCCTCCCGCTCAGAGTCGGAGGAGTCTGTGTGAGGAGGCTCTGCTGAAGATCCGAGGAGTGATCAGCTTCACCTTCCAGATGACCCTGAAGAGATGCATCGTCCGAATCCGATCAGACCTGAAGGCTGAGGTGACTCCTCCTCTTCCTCCTCTTCCTCATTGTCCTCATCTTCCTCCTCTTCCTCCTCTTCCTCATTGTCCTCATCTTCCTCCTCTTCCTCCTCTACCTCCTCTTCCTCATTGTCCTCATCTTCCTCCTCTACCTCCTCTTCCTCATTGTCCTCCTCTTCCTCATCTTCCTCCTCTACCTCCTCTTCCTCATCTTCCTCCTCTTCCTCCTCTACCTCGTCTTCCTCATTGTCCTCCTCCTCCTCCTCTTCCTCTGAGCAGCAAACGTCCTTCTCTGTTAAATCCGTTGTTTCGGGGGATGGACATCACGCCTCCGTCTGATGAGCCGCTCTCAGACTCCAGGTCTCTCAGGTGTCCACTGGTCAACGTTGTGTCCACACGAGGGACAAAATGTTTTGTATTGTTTCAACGTGAACACGTCGTTCAGAGATCTTCATGTATGCTCAGATCAACCCAGACATGACGCGCTGTCCTGTTTCAGGCTCTGGCGTCGGCCATCGCGTCCACGCAGGTGATGACGGCTCAGCAGGTGGTGAAAGGAGAGAACGGAGACGAGGTCAGTTTCAGCCCGCAGGTTGATCTCCCTGCTCTCTGCTCATTCATTGGTTAGAACGATGAGGCATGACGTGTGATTGGCTGAGTGAAAAGAAGCTTTAACGAGTAAACTAACAACACTTGGAGTCAGTTTATGATCAGCTGTCCTCAAACATTGAGCAGACTGTAATGAAGACAGTGACAGAGAGGACAGTTTGTGTCTTTGTTGGAGCTTATCACCTGAAGACGTGTTTTACTGGACTGTCCTTCATCGTCTGTTTGAAGTGCAGCCTGCAGCCTCGTCATAGAAACCATTAGTGACCAGTTTACTGTCCATCAGGACACTTAAAGTGTCCTTTGGCTGTCGTCCTCCACGCCTGAAACACTTAGACTCAACGTGTTGGTGGACGCATTTGTTGGATCCTTTGGGACCATTTTTGAAAAGAGTTGAAATTCTCAATGAGGTTTTCTTAAAACTCTTAAAGGTTAATGATGCCGAGTTCACGGCCGGAGAAGTTAACGGTCGGAACAGATTGACCTCAGACCTTCAAACCTCAGACCTTCAGACCTTCACACCTTCACACCTTGACACCTTCAGACCTCAGACCTCAGACCTTCACACCTTGACACCTTGACACCTTCAGACCTTCAGACCTCAGACCTTCAGACCTTCACACCTTCAGACCTTCAGACCTCGGACCTCAGACCTCAGACCTTCAGACCTTGACACCTTCAGACCTTCAGACCTTGACACCTTCAGACCTTCAGACCTTCAGACCTCAGACCTCGGACCTCAGACTTCAGACCTTCAGACCTTGACACCTTCAGACCTTCAGACCTTCAGACCTTGACACCGTCAGACCTTCAGACCTTCAGACCTCAGACCTCGGACCTCAGACCTCAGACCTTCAGACCTTCAGACCTCGGACCTCAGACCTTCACACCTTGACACCTTCAGACCTTCAGACCTCAGACCTTCAGACCTTCACACCTTCACACCTTCACACCTTCACACCTTCACACCTTCAGACCTCGGACCTCAGACCTCAGACCTTCAGACCTTGACACCTTCAGACCTTCAGACCTTCAGACCTCAGACCTCGGACCTCAGACTTCAGACCTTCAGACCTTGACACCTTCAGACCTTCAGACCTTGACACCGTCAGACCTTCAGACCTTCAGACCTCAGACCTCGGACCTCAGACCTTCAGACCTTCAGACCGAGAACTAAAACTCTGATTTCTGTTTTTCCCGCCAACAATAATAATCATTCCTAAGAATGACAAATAAACTCACTGAATAATCCGATTTCAGGGAAAATAAAAAACAGCTAAAATGATCCAAACCCAACAGTTTAAGATGAACCTGCTGAAACAAAAGGCTGCACCTGCATTACAAACACACCGATGACTGCTGTGTCTTTATGAGACACTAGTGGAGGACGTCAGTAGGTCAGACTGTCCTGTCATCACTGTTCAGTGAGGACACAGGACCTGAACCTCTGTGGGCGTCCAGAGTCTCTGCTGTCCATCATTCACAGCATCACATTGTTTTTAGTCCAACCAAACTTGTCGTCTCCAGGTTTTGGTCCCGCTTGCCGAGGACGGTTCGGTGGTGGTGGAGCAGAACGTGGACCTACCGGACTACCTGCCGGAGGACGAGAGTCCGTCTCAGGAGCCCGACAAAGCGGTGAGCCGGGTGGGATCCGGGCAGGACGGGACCAGCTGGCTGGGTGCTGCCACCAACTTCCTGTCCCGCTCCTTCTACTGGTGACCCTGCGGGCCGCCGCCCCCTCCGTTAAACCCCGCCTCCTCTCAGAACCAAAATCTACCAGCTGCCAAATCTCACCGCTGTCCGTCTGAGCCGGAGAGACAGACACCGAGACAGAACTTTCAACAGTGAGCGCACAAACAGGCAGCGTCCGCCACTTCCACACTGCCACGAAAACTCTTCCCGGCAGGACGAGCCGATCCTTCCGAACAACGACCGGCGGGACGGCGGGACGGCGGCATCGGGTCCAAATGTCTGAGACCAAGTGTGACGACGTTCTGTCTGCAGACGGTCCATCTGCTCCAAACCAGATTGTCTTAACGGACAGGAAGCGTCCGGCAGCAACATGAGCAGGACGTCCGTCTCTTCCTTTCACCTTTTTGTTATTTATTTGAATTCTCTTGCTGCAGTTTGACGTGTTTGAAGGACAGACGAGCAGAGTTCAGTCAGCTGTGCCTTCAGCTCTGCTGCTTCTGTCCCCAACGAGGTCCAGACAGGAAGTACCAGAGATGAGGACAAATGTCCAGCAGGCTGTAGAGCGAGGGGTCCAAATAGTGTTATGCTTCATGACGTTTGTGTCGTCTACGTCCTCTCAGAGTCCCTCATCCATTCATAAAGAATCGTTCTGGAGCAGCAGCCAACCAATCAGAAACTCCTGCTGTAGGTTCAGTTTGTCCCAATGCAAGCCTGATTCCAGACAGTCCACAACCAGTCATCAATAACCAATCATCAATAATCAGTCATCAATAATAAATCATCAATAACCAATCATCAATAATCAAACTGTTCACTGACAGCTGCTTCATGTGTTCACAAAGTGGTGAACCTCTCTCCATCCTCTATGAACAACTGAGTCTTTCCAGGACGCCCCTTTCATATCCAATCATGATCCTCTCACCTGTCACCAATCAGCCTGTTTACCTGTGGAATGATCAATCAGGTGTTTCTGGAGCGTTCCACATCTTTCAGTCTGTGAAACGTGTCACTGCATCAGATTCACAATAAGAGATATTTACAGAAATCAATGAAAAATATGAAATTGTTGACTTATGGAGCTGATCACTTCCTGTTTGATCAGGTGATTGGTTGATGTTTCTCACAGCGTCTCGGCTGTTCTGGAATCAGGCTTGTCGGTTCCTCGTGTCCACCTGTTGAAGGTGTGTGTGTCACACTGACCACCATCACTGACTGGTGGTGAGAGCTCTTCTTCTGCAGCGTGAGGCGACTCACAGCTGATCAATACGTCGATCACAAACGAAGCGTCTCCTGTGTTCTTGTGTTCAGCTCCATCCAAACGGAGCTCATCAGCAGCTCATCAGGAGCTGATCCTCCAGTCGGTGCCATGAAACCACCACAGAAGAAGAGACACAGTGAGCTGCAGTCAAAGGTCAAAGGTCACAGGATCGCCATGGCTCCACACAGCTGATGTTTTCAGCTCAGACAGGAAACTCTTCTTCTGCACGTCTGAACTGTTTGTGATGAACTGATAGAAGATGTGAATGATTCGGGTGAGACAGACGTCCTGCTCACTGTCCTGTCCGCTCTGCTGCACCTGCCAGGTGGACACGTCTCATCGTCCAGGTGTGCGGAGCCTCCATGTCACCTGTATGTCTTCATGTCTTCAGTCCCTGTTACTGTGGTGAAGGTGGACGAGTCATTCTGGACTAAGATTGTTGATGATGTGAGCATCTTCTCTCCCGTTAACGTAAAGACAAAATGTCTCGGACTGAGACGCACGCCACTGCTCCAGCCAATCGGTAACAGGCTAAGGTGGAATCTTGTGCAGAAGGAGAGAAGGTGAAACCAACACCCAGAATCCAGATCCAGAATGACTCAGCCCACCTTTGACCAGACCAGAGGTCAGACATGGACTCGTCACTGGAAGGTCGCCGGTTTGATTCCCCCTCACTCTGAGAACAGGCTGATTGGTTCAGATCGATGAGCGAGCGGTGCTTTACTTCCTGTTTCAGACTTTTATTTTCTCAAAGGTCAAAGGTCGTGAGGTGTCCAGACCTGATCATTGTGTTTACACCCTCATTCCCAAAAGGTCCATAGAAGAAGTTTGTCTTCAGGCCTTTCTGCCAGGAAGCTTCAGGGTGGGTGGGTCAAACACGGGACTGTCTCAGGAGACTGCTGCTCGTGTCCCACGTGAAACCAAAGCGTTCCCACCGTCGGCATGTGTCAGAAAGGCCTGAGGACGAACTCCTGCATGAGCCATCAACGCCTTTCAGGTCAGTGTGAGCACCAGACGGCCAACGCCTGCTGCGCCTCAGCCACCGCCGTGTTTTATGGAGCAGCGTTACCCACGTTCCTCCTGTTCTACAGAAGGAGAATCAGTTTAATCTGAGGAGGATTTTTAGAAACGATTGACAGAATTCAGTTGTTTGAGGACGAGTGTTTGAACTGCAGCCGATCGCAAACCTTTCATGACCTTTCATGACCTTGTACAGATTCATACTGTCCTGATATGACTGTTTGTGTTCATTGCTCCGCCCACACCACACACTGTCCAATCACATTGTGAGAAGCCTGCTGTCACACGTCATACAGAGGCTTGAATCTGAATACAGTGTTGGCCCGAACGTAAGACGACGCTCAGTTGGTCCGGGACGTCGAAGTGTCTCAGGACACGACCTCGGCTCAGAGTGAACCAGCGTCTGATTGGTTAAAGGAAACTAACCAAAACATCCACCTGTGGTTCTGTCAGGTGATGCTTTTAACTCAAACACTCACATTAAAAACTGGTCTGGCTCACTGCAGATGGAGGTAGAAACTAACTAGCCTAGCGACATGAAGCTACAAACAACCCATAATGCAGCGCTGTCTTAAAGTGACAGGCCGACAGGAGGAACCAGGTGTGACGGCCTCGTTCAGACTCCACAGAGCCTTCGAATGTTGAACCAGCCAGAGTTCAGCGCCGTCGTCTTACGTCCGTGGACGTGTGAGAGGTGTGTGTCCTCCAGGTGTGTTACTCCGTCAGGTGTGCAGTCGTCCATGTTGGTGGTCGCAGCGAGCTCTCGTACCTGCATGAGCTGAACTCTCCCTCTGCTCAGGTGACTCAGCTGGATTCATTCAGCTCCAGATTACTTTTCTTCTTTCTTCATGTGATTTCTGTTGAAATCTTGATTTTGGAGTTTTTCCCTGAAACCTGCCAACACGACTGTTCTTCATCCTCATCCTCATCCTCATCTTCATCCTCATCCTCATCCTCATCCTCATCCTCATCCTCATCGCCGTGTGCTGCTGTACAAACTGTCTGTTCTGTGATGATGATTCCTAAAAGTTTGTTCAGAGAATAAAAGTTGTCCTGAATGTCCACCGTCTGCTGCTCGCTGACACGCCGCTCCAGTTGTCTTTTCTCCGTCCGGGAGCTGATGGACAGAGGACGTCTGTTCTGTCCACGTCAACAAATCACAGTCGGTCACTGAGTAACTACAGTTGTGTAGCCTTTAAGTAAAAGTGCAGCAATGAGACTGAATGTAAATGGACAGACAGTAAGTCCAAGAGGACATGATGGAGGTCAGGATCAGTACAGCCTGAGCTGTAACAGGCAGAAATCGAAATGAAATATGACCTTTAAAGAGACGAAGACGAGCAGGACAGTAAAGAGACGTTCTCCAGATTCAGACTCTGTGGTTAAAAACACACTTTAAATATTTTCTAAAAATGTGTTTTCAGGTTTGATATTTGTGTGACGTCTCAGTCAGACGGAGACAGTTTGGACTGATCTGCTGTCAGATCTGCAGGACCTGAAGCCTCTTCCTCAGTCTCTGCTGCTGCTCCTGGTTCAGTTTGGACGGTAAGCATGAGAGCATTGGTCTGTCCGTCTGTCCGGTGGGATCAGGCTCGGGGGGCCGTGGGGGCTGAATGAGGCTCTTTGAGCGGCGAGCGTCGCTGCGACTCCTGAACCAAACACAAGCTGAACGGAGGCTTTTGTTCGGGGCTGACAGACAAAGCGCTGAGCTCGGGACGGAAAAGCTGGCGTGTTGTTTGGATGCTGAGAGGTTACTGCAGTTCATTCAGGCCACGCTGGAGAAAACAGGGAGGCAGTAAACACCTCATCAGCACACAGACGCTCTTTAGAAACAATCCCACTTCTGTCTGGACAGTGTTGAAGTTTTGATCTTCAGATCTGAACTGGTCTCCTGTCGCTTTCCACCAATCAGCATCAACACTGAAGGTCGGCGCCGTGAGCTCCACCTGCCAGCGGTTCAGTGCCGTGGCTGATCGGTTTTGGTCAGCAGCTCACCAAAGCGAACCCGTCCACATGTCAGTGGACTGGGACCAGGTCCGGTTCTAAGCCGGTTCCTCAGTTCCTTGTGGTCCGTCTGCGTCCACGGCCCCTTCAGTCTCTGTTTGTTACTGCAGATAAACTCACCTGTTCTTCTCTGCCAGCATCACAGCTCTGACAGGTGTTCAGCTGTTCACTCCTCATCTGGAGCCGGAGGACTTTTACTCAAGTTGTGTACTGCAGTACAAGTGTGAGGTACTTGTACTTCACTTGTCTTCTGCGCTGCGTTTGTCCGACAGCTTTAGTCACTTCACAAATTCACATTTTTACACAAAACAAATTCACATGTTTTATTGTAAATGAACTCCAACAGTTTGAACGAGTGGAGCTGAAACGATTAATTGATTGATCGATCAGTTTGTCAGACGATGAATGTTTATCTGATGATGCTTTCGTGATTTTTACTGTAGAAATATCTGATGTTTGATCACAGTTTGTTGTTGTGGACGCAGCAGATCTTTGTGGAGGGGTCGTCACAGAGCCGGATGCAGGGCAGAGACCCTCGCCCCCCCGGACTCGTCCTGGTTCAGGCCTGCAGAGGAGGTGCTGAGGCGTGCTGAGACCTTTCTGTCTGAGCTGTAGCTTCAGACTGAACTCGTGGAAACGTGTTCTTGTCTGATGCGGCGTTCCAGTCGGAGCTGAGTCATCGGCCTCAGACAGATGAACCCGTGCAGGTCTCAGCAGGGAGCCTTCGTCACGCCGCAGAGCCGTGATGATGCTGCTGGAATGACTTCCTGTTCACGAGGATCTGCGTTCATGTTCAGACAAACTCGGAATGTTTGTGTTTCACAACGAGTCCTGACAGCTCCGTGTCTGCTGAGACCGTCCCTAGAGGCGCTCCACCGATTGGACGCTGGTCCTCGTTGGCCCTGTGAGGTGTCTCCTGTGGCCTGATGATGTCATCATGATGTCATCAGGCTCTGGTGTTGAGCCATGATCTGGGTGATGACGTCTGATCTGCGGCTCTCTGTGTTTGCACCTCGTGTGAATGAGTGTCCTGATTATCACTGCTTTGATTACCCACAGTGCATTGCAATATGGCCCTGATGTAGCAAACGTTTCTATTGTTTGTCATCTATGAGAATTATCGATTCGGGCCGATGTCAAACCACGTGACTGATGCTTCACTGCAACTCACACTCCTTCACTTTACATCCATCAGTTCTGTTAACTGATCAATAAATTGATAAGTGTAATCAGACTCAGGACTTCACGGTTCGATTGTGATAAATATTCAAATGGTTGGATGAATAAAAAGAGCAGAAACAAATCACTGAAAGGAAAAGTTCAGCAGAGCAGATTTCATCCAGAGGCGGAAAAACCACGGTGACTTTATTTTGAAGGCGGTGACCGGAAGCACCGTGTAGCTCTTTGAACTGCGTGGGAGTGCTGGGATCGCATCAGTGTAGGTCTGCGGGTCTGGGCTCAAACAGGAACATGTCCCCGCTGCTGCTGGTCCTGCTCGTCCTGCTGTCCCTCATCCTGTGTGTCCTCCGCCGCCGGAACAGGTCAGTTCAGTCCGAGTCCGCCTCCGGGACCGGGTCTCACGGGTCCGGAGAGAGTTTGGTCACTTATTCATGTGTACATCGTCTCATCCCAAGTGTTCACTCTCATTGAGTGGCGGCGGTGAAAGAAGTACAAGTACGCGTACAGGAGTGGTAAAATACTGCAGTACAAGGAAAAGGCAGAGAAGGACTGTCAGCTTCATGTACTTCAAGTATTCGCAGTAAAAGTACTCATTATACATTCGAGGTACTGGAGTATTTTCTACATCTCAGAGTAAATGTAATTCTATTCTATTACACTTGTCTGAGCTTAAGTTACTCGTTACTCTTCAGTGTATTTCGTGGCCTTCCTGTCCAGTGGAAACCACGTATCTCCACATGTGTTGATGCTGCCTGTTTGTGAGAAAGTGAAGGATGAAGATTTTCAGGCTGAGACAATTCTTCTCCTCCTCCTCCTCCTCCTCTTCCTCCTCCTCTTCCTCCTCCTCCTCCTCATCATCATCACTTGAATGAGTGTCATTGTCTGCTGAACGAGGTCACTCAGCGGTGAGCCCCGCTGCCCACGCTGAAGTTTTACAGTATTTATTTATTGCAGTATTATGGACTCCGGGGAGTCACATTCCCAAAAGAAGTGTCAAGTTACTGCAAACACATATGGAACATTTCCTGCTACTGCACCTTCACTTTAAAGGCATCAGAGTGGCAAAGCATAAGTGTACTTTTATTGTGAAGTCACAGGTGTTTGTGCTGTGTTTGAGTTTGGAATCGAGCGCTCGTGTTCATCAAAGAGTCAGATGAAGAGCTTCGGGCTGCACACCTTCAACATCTCAGCCAGATGACAAACACCTGTCTGTCTCCGCTACCTGCTGTCCACGGGTACCAAACCTCTTTTAATAAAGATCTAAAAATGCTGTTCATGCTCTTTGACATCAGAAGACAAAATGACTTCCAGAGACAGGACTCACTGATCACCTCTGCAGCTGCTCACCTCCGCAGCTGCTCACCTCCGCAGCTGCTCACCTCCGCAGCTGCTCACCTCCGCAGCTGCTCACCTCTGCAGCTGCTCACCTCCGCAGCTGCTCACCTCCACAGCTGCTCACCTCCGCAGCTGTTCACCTCCACAGCTGCTCACCTCTGCAGGTGTCTCAGTGAACTAATCAGTGCAGCTAACTAGTATCAGCTCATCATTGAGTCCGTTCACATCGTCCCCAGGTAGACCTTCTCCTTGCTCCCTGGGGATGGATCACCTGAGCATTGATGGATCACCTGAGTGTGATGGATTGTTTGTGACACAGACAGGTTTACTTACAGACGACAGGTAAAAGGTTAAGGTGTATTTCATCAAACCAGAAGTTTTCTCTGCAGCTTCGAACATTAAAACTCTGACGGGCCATTTTACTGCTTACTGAGTACTTTTACTTCAGTACTTCAACATTTTGCTGATAATTCTGAGATCTGAGACGACAGACACATCTACGCTGATTTTACATGACACGGTCTGAATGCAGTAAGTTTACGCTGTCTGTAAAAGTTGGGAACCGCCGTGTTAACACATGAGAAGGAACACTCGGTTTGTCCTTCTGTTGGACAGTTTCTTTATCGCCGGTTTGGGGGTTTTGCTGCCTTCAGATCAGCTGAGCTCCCCCGTGTCCTGCTGGGTTTTTCCACTCTTAATGTTTTCCAGCTGCTCCTCAGACGTGAGGTTTCTGTTTCACCTCAGTGAGGTTTCTTCTTCTCTTGTTGTGCGTCTGAAAGCTTTGAATAGAAACAGCAGACAGACTCAGTCAGAGACCAGCTGCTGGATATTTAGCATTTAGCAGCTAAAGAGCAGGAGCTGGAGGAGACCAAACACAGAGCTCAAACTTGTCAACAAGGACAATAAACTAAAGTCTTACTTAGATTTGATTTAAGATCAGTGCTCCGAAAGACAGAAGCTGAAACTTTCCACTAACAAACTGAATTACAGCTTCATTAGTTCATGAAGTTCATGAGTTCTTCATGAGTTAGCAGCTAGCTAGCATTAACCACAGGTCAGCTAACGGTAGCCCGCAGACGTCTGCCAAAACAGCATGACGTCCATTAAGGTTGAACCCAACCCGGTCCACTGTTAAAGAACAGCAGAGAGAACAGATGCCATCCAGGTGTGCGCTCAGGTGACATGGCGGCAGTCTGCTGTGCTCTCTTCCCCTCAGACGCGCCCTCTGTACGTGTTGTATGTATGGATGTAAACTGGGCAGTTTTTCTCCGATCATGAACAGTTTTTGGATGAACGCGGAGGCTTTTTTAAGCTTCCACTGTCCTCCGGTTTGTCATGGTTCACGTTACAGAAGTGGATCAGCTGAAGTCCAGAATCCATGATGCGATCTGTTAATGCCAGCAGACCATTGGCATGTGTTGAAAGTTTGGTAAATGAATGAAAATGATGCAGGAGCAGAGGTCAGTGCTACACTTCTATCAGCATTTGAAGATGAGAGTTCGGACTTCAGGAAATGAACAGGCTGAAATAAAACAGCGAAGAAGACGTCGGCTATACGAAACAGTTCATGGCGCTGATTTCTCTTTTTCTGTTTTGCAGAAGAGATGACGAGCCTCCGCTGATAACAGGCTGGATTCCTTTCATTGGAAAAGCTCTGGAGTTTGGACGAGATGCTCACACTTTTCTCGAAGAACAGAAGAAGAAGTTTGGAGACATCTTTACGGTGCACATAGCAGGTAGGTTCTCCAGTTCTGCCCTGATGGAGTCCAGACTGCAGTGAGGGCAGAGTCCTGGAAATGTTTACTCAAGCAGAAGTAGAAAAGTACAGGGTAAGCACAGGGTTAGGTTTAGATAGGCTAGGTTTAGATAGGTTAGGTTTAGATAGGGTTAGGGTTAGCTGGAGTCCATCAGGGACTCCAGCTACAAGTTAGGCTGCGCTCTGATATTCAGTGTGTGCAGGTCAGAGGTCAACTCTCAAGTCTTTGAAACGAGCAACATGTTATTTCTCATGAAGTCACTTTGCTCTATCTGTTAATGCAGTTATTTTACTTATTTTTTCATCGACATGAAGGTATCCATAAGATAACTTTAGTATAAGTGTTAGACTTGCTAGCTTTCCAGCATGTCTGTGGTCATCTTGATGTGCACACGTTTCCACACAAACCAGTCAATCAGTACGGTGTGATCCTACCGAAGCGTCTGTGAACATCATCTTCACAGTGAAAAGACTGTTTCAGCCTCCTGGGTTTGCTCTATGCTTCTCCAAAATGAACAAATAAATAACAGCTGCTAGCCTGTCAAGTCACAGCCGAGCTCAGTTCCACAGGCAACGTTCAGTTTCGTTAATTCACCGCCAGGCGTCAAAGAGCAACCGAAGCGAATTCGACCAAAGAAACAGACTGAATGCATGAACAGAAAGCTGGGATGAAGGTATTAAATGCAGGGGAGCTAAAAGTAGACAACTGGACACAAACACTTGAGCTAGCCAGTCCCTAAGTGAAGGCAATGCTCACACAGTTGATTCAGCTCATTGTACCGTTGACTCAAACTGACTCAAACTGACTGCAGACCAGCAGTTACTGGACGGTGACACAGATAAAATGATAGCTTCCGTTGGACTCCCCAGCTCCTCCGTTCTCAGAGGTCAAGAACACAAATTCACCAAATCTGAGCTCGATGAGAAAGCTCAAAGGTTCAGTGTCCAGTCTGAATCGAGAAGATCCAGAACATCACAGAGCACTCATCCGTATCAGCCGAGACCTTCGCACTGAACGCAGGAAAGAAACAGTCATTAAATGAAACCACATGAGATTCTGTTCCACAGCATGGAAACGCAGAAAAGAATAATTCAGACCACAGGCAGTAGATTCCCAGTTCAGCACCTTTCCTTTGTCTCGCAGTCAGTTCAGGTTTGAAGGATGTGGAGAAAATGTGAGAGCGACTGAGGCCTGAACGAAAGACACACTCTCTCTTCTACACGTCACGAACGAATCAGAGGCCGTCCTCACTCAGGTGTTCCTCCCTCTGCAGGTAAATACATGACTTTCGTCATGGACCCTTTGATGTATCCAAGCATCATCAAACATGGCCGGCAGCTGGACTTCCACAAGTTGTCAGACTCGTTGGCACCCATCGTCTTCGGTTACCCCCCCATCATGAACAGGAACTCGCCCGGCCTCCATGATGAGGTTATCCGCTCCTTCCAGCTACTCCAGGGAAGCAACCTCACACCCCTGACAGAGAGCATGATGGGTAACCTCATGCTGCTGTTTCGTCAGGACCACTTGGACGAGAGGCCGGAGGAGGAGGGCGGCTGGAGGAGGGGCAGCATGTACGAGTTCTGTAGCTCCGTCATGTTCGAGGCCACCTTCCTCACCATCTACGGCAAGCCAGCTTTGGCCAGACGCCACAGCGGGATGGGCGCGCTGAGGGAGGACTTTCTGAGGTTCGACACCATGTTTCCACTGCTCATTGCTAAGGTCCCTATCAGGTTCCTGAGAGAGACCAAGGCGATCCGCGACAAGCTGATCCACTTCTTCCTGCCGCACAGGATGTCGTGTTGGTCCAATACTTCCATGTTCATCAAGAGACGTCTGGAGCTGCTGGACCAGTACAAGACACTGAGGGACGTCGATAAAGCAGGTAGACAAGACCAGTTTGATTTTGTCCCCATTGAACAAAAGTCCTCCAGGAGTTTCCAGTTAATGCTTACCAGTTGTCAGACGTTTGCCGTGACAGTCGGCGTACTGACGTAGATCATATGTGAATTCCCTCTGGACAGCTCGGGTAAGAGTTTCCGATCTGCCACCTCTGCGGTCCAGATCTGGTTCTGAAAGGCAAGCAAAACTATTGGTTAAAGTTTAGGAAGGATGTTAGTCATGCTTGAAAGAAACTACCACTGACTCTCAGAGTATTCAGAGGGACGTCAGATTTTTTTGGACCCATTCCTAATCCTGAAAACGACGGGTCGACATCTGCTACGAGGACGTCTCACTGTTAGATTTTTTTTGGAACTACAGAAGCACCCTCAGTTAGCTTTATTTTAGCTGTTACCGATCCATGTGGACGGCAGTAGCTCAGCCTATGACTGACCAGAACCAGGGTGACTGGTTCAAGTCCAGCTCAGACCACAGTACAGAGTGTGGACTGGTAGCTGGGGAGGTGCCAGTTCACCTCCTGGGCACTGCTGAGGTGCTAACTGCCCTAATTGCTTGGAGGCCTCCAACAACTGTGAGAGCTAATGGTTGTCTACAGGTGTGTGCGTTTCAGGCCTGAAAGAATAACAACAGCAGAGTGTAAAGCTTTAATTCACTGAAGTTCCCACGTCTTCTTTGTCTTAAAATTGGTTTTGTCTTAAAATTGTCCAGATCTGGCCCGTTGCCTCAGGGCTGCTGTGATGTGTAATGTTCAGATGACGGTAACAGAACAGGACTGCAGAGTTGGATGGTTTCCTGTCCGTGGGTTTGTCACTGCGAGCGGCCTCCTTTATTTTACTGTCAATAAGTAAAAGTATTGATGTGTGGGCCCAGGTGGGGGCGGGGCTGGACAGCGCTTTGCAGTCCTGCACAGTGGACCGCTCCTCTGTTTTCCCAGCATGCATGGAGAGGTTGTTGGCCTGTCACCACGAGGTCAGATTCTCCACCTCCTCCAGGTCGAGCCCCCCGTCAGGCCCACCACCACCGTGTCATCAGCAAACTTCACCAGCCTGCTGGAGCTGGTGTAGAGGGAGGTCAGTGGGGTTCTGAGGACAGAGGTGGTTGAGGACAGTGTCCGGTGGTCAGGAGGTCTTTGACCACCTGCAGATGGAGCAGTGCAGCTCCAGGTCCCAGAGCTCTGTGCCGAGTTTAGAAGGAACAGCGTCGAGCTTCTTTCCTGCCAGAACTTAATGAGCTAAAGATGTTTCACAAATACAAAACATTAAGAACGAACAACATACTGTCAAACATCAAGTGATCAAACCACGCTCAGAAACAAATACAGCACCTCTCAACAGTACTGAAACTGTCCCGCAAAGACTAAAATACCTCACGATCATCACCTTTTTAACTGTCTTTTCTCATTTGAGCATACAGCATGACAGTATTTCAAAAAGCTCCCCATATAGAACAACTACAGAACATAACCCGTTAGGAGAGACATGTGGTGTCTTAGTTCATGCAAATATGTGAAGACGTTTCTCTAAACTGGAACCTTTGCTTTGAAGTGATGCTTCGTCAGTCGTCTGTCTGTTCTTCGTGTGGTCTGTTCAACTGTTTGCTGTGAACCTCACAGAACAGTTTGTTGTGCAGCTCCATGAAACCTGAGCACGGTTCACTGTGGGGTCACCACGGAGCCCCCAGCACAGCTCCTCGGTGGATTAATGACCTCCGGCAGACGTCTGTTGTTTCTTCTGCTTCAGTTTGTATCGCTGTTCTCTGTTAAAGCTCTTTGAGATGTGTTCAGTGTCACTGTGTCACATTGTGCATGAAAGCACCCAATTTTCTCCTCTGGTTCAAATCCAGTTGTTTTTGTTATTCCAGTTTAGCGCTAGCATAGCTTGCTAGCTAATGGCGTTGTCAATATGAAGTGTATTGTTGGGAACATTGAGCAGTTTAGCTGCACTTCTGCCATGAACGTCACTACAGCAATGCCTCTAAACCAAAAGCTTCACACAGCACGTCTGAGTGTCAATCTGATCCCAAATCAGAGATGTGATCATCACCAACCAAGATTAAGTTTTCTGCTTTAACGTTATGCAAATCACTCAGCATGTCGATGTTTATGCCAACAGAAACTCGGGCTGACGCTCGTCCTCGCAGGGACAGTGCAGTGACCCACTAGAGCCATCGATAGCATGAGAGTAGAAGTACGTAAGGTCAAGGAAGCGATCGCTGACTTTGGTCATGATGATGATGAAGATGATGAGGATGAGGCTGCGACCAATCGTGTGATGGCCGGCAGAGATCATTGGCTTTAAGCAGGTGGCCCCGTGTAGTTTTTGATTGATCCGTTTGATGGTGGGCTTGGACTCTGGCCTGACGCTCAGGTGCTGCTGGTGGACAGCTGGGTTTGCTCAGGTGTGACGTCCTGTACCGTCACAGACGGTTTGTGTCTCAGCAGCATGAATGACTCTTTGTCCCTCCCCGTCCTCCTGACTCCAGCTCATCACTTCGCCATCCTCTGGGCGTCTGTGGCAAACACCGTCCCCGCTACCTTCTGGGCCATGTACCACCTGGTGAGTCACCCCGAGGCCCTGGAGGTCGTCCGCCAGGAAATCCTCAACATCCTGAAGGCTAGCGGGATGGAGTTCAGCGCCGACAGAGAGGTGATGCTCGGCAGAGAACAGCTGGACAAGCTTCTGTTTCTGGGTACCTCCGTTTTCTTTGACTCCTCTCAATATCGTCTCTGTTAGGTCTCATACGTGCGCAGATGTTCTGCAAGACTGAAATGCACTTTGGACCATGTGACAGGACTGACTTCCTGTTCCTGTTCCACAGAGAGCAGCATCAACGAGAGCCTGCGTCTGTCCTCGGCCTCCATGAACATGCGTGTCGCTCAGGAGGACTTCAGTCTGCGGCTGGACGGCGAGCGCTCGGTGGCCATCAGGGAAGGAGACATCATCGTCCTCTACCCTCAGAGTTTGCACATGGACCCCGAGATCTACGAGGAGCCACAGGTACGACAGATCAATCACTGAACGCTTCTTTCTGCCGTAAAGTCCAACCGATGTTCTCTTTAAACATGCTCAGGGGACACTTAGCGACTGAATGAGTGTATGTAAAGGGTTTTTGATCAGCTACCTGCACAGGTGGGTTTAAGGACCTTTTAAGGGTTTGAGCTAATAACCTGTCGGTGACACACATCATGTCAGTCAGAGATGTGAGGAGCTTTATGGCCTTTAAAAGCTGCGAAACCGTGCAGGTCAAACATCAAATCTTCATTTAAGGAGGAAGTCATGAAACCCCTAAAATTCACTAAAGGCTTTTCAAATTAAAGCGTCTGTGGCTGCAAAGACACTGATTCAGATGAAAGTGTTTGTGTTTTCAGGGGAGTTTCGAGGATTGTTGTTTAATACTTCTTTGTGTTGAACTGTAAGATTATATGAATGAATCTGTGTTAAATGGTATATGAGCAGCTTCAACAGCGACTCTGCGCTGCTTCATGTAGTCCAGACCTTTTTTGTCCCTCGAGGGGAAGACAGCATACGAGAGGACATGAGACACCGTCACAGCAGCAACATCAAACAGCCAAATAAAAGAGATGTAGTTGTGCAGCTGAAGGTCTTTGACTCTGACTCATCATTTTCCCCATAGACCTCCATCATGAAAAGTGTTGAAGTCACTTATTATTCTCTGCGTTTAGACTTTTGATGAAGATATTTTAGATTCAGAGTCTCGACGAGCTGTTTTTCCATCCCAACCTCGTCCCGGTCTGCAGCCGGCTGAATGTCACTGAGCATGTGCAGTGGCTCACACAGTGAGCCGGCCAGTCCGCTGCTCTGTCTTTGAGTCTGCTACTCGTACGATCCGTCCACGGCCGAGACGCAGTGGGTCCAGGTCGTGTTTAGTGCAGCTGATGAACAAACCTCCGTTGTGGTTGTTTCTGTACCGTCAGATGTTCCGGCACGACCGCTACGTCCAGGACGGCAGAGAGAAGACGGACTTCTACAAGGACGGGCAGAAGCTGAAGTATTACCTCATGCCGTTCGGCTCCGGGTCGTCCATGTGTCCCGGCCGACACTTTGCCATCAACGAGATCAAACAGTTCCTGTGTGTCCTGCTGCTCTACTTCGACCTGCAGCTGGACGAAGGCCAGACCAGGGCCACCGTGGACTCCAGCAGAGCCGGACTCGGCATCCTTCCTCCCACCGAAGACATACGCTTCAGCTATAGACCGCGTGTGGTCTAAGCAGGACAAACGTGTCTCATCTGCCAGATCCATGTCCACCCAGACGAGAGGACAAAATGCAGATGAGCGTGACAGAAATCTGTGAAACAATGTGAAGGGTCTCCCGTCTTGAGCTGACTCAGCATGACTTTATGTGACTCGACTCAACTTAAGTCCACCCAATAAGGTCAGTTTGACCTGACTCAACCCGACTTGACTTGATCTGATATGTTTCAGTCTGATTCATCTCGGCTCGACTCTCCCTGATTTGTCTGATGCTGACTCGACTCGACTCGACTCGACTCGACTCAGGTCAACTCAGTCTGACCAAACCAGTTTAACTTGACTCGATTCGACTGACTGTAAAAAGAACACACTAGCAGCATCAACGCAGTTTTCACAGTAAAATAAAACCCTTCATGATGTCTTCAGCTATCGGCTCAGTATTTCTGAAGGGTGACAGCAGGTTGTTGGCGAGTCTGAACTCCTAAAACTCTGAATATAAATAATATTCTAGATATTAAACCCTGAATATATAAAGAGGTTTGAACCAGACAACACAGAACAAACACAAAACTCAACCATTAGTCAAAAAGTGCCAAAATAAAAGTGACTGGAGGATTTTTGGGGCATCAGAAGGTTTAGACACAGACATGATGTGACGTGATCCACAGATTTATCCTGCAGCTCACTGCTGACCTCATTCAGTGTACATGGAAATCCTGTAAATACTCCTTTTATTGTCTGTTTTTTGCTGTTCTATGTGTATACTTATTGTTCTCAGTAACAAAATGTTATTTTGTTTTAATATATATATGTATTTTCTTTCTTGTCTCTTCCAATTTCTTTTATTCTAATGACTGAAACACTGAGCGATCAATAAAGTGACTGTGAGGTAACTTCTAGTTAATTCCAGGTAATCAGTCATTAAACAGACTTCCGTGTTGCTGAGAGATGAATGAATAATATCATGTGAAGAGCGTCTTCGCGTCTTCCTCACGGTCACGTTCAGGCTGAACACCTTCGATTGTCAGGAAGTGAAACGTTTCGGTTATTTTGGGTGAAGATGCAAAGTTTGACAGGAAGCAGGTGATGTCACTGATGCTGCTCGTGTCATTTATGGGACGCAGGTTTCTTTTTTCTTCCTACTTTCACGTCTGAACCGACTGTCTCCTCTTCAATATGAACATGGTTATCCTCAGATGAATGTCCCTCGTCCTCCAGGTGTAGGTGGACTGCTGAGTCTGGACTGAGGTCTGTCCTGTGTTGTGTCTTTGTGGTGTTTGTTGAAAGTCCTCCTGAGTCGCTCAGATGCTCTCACAGTGTGAGGGATGTGGACTGTATGAGTGGAGGACAGAGAGCTGAGGACGGTTTGTCTTTAACATGGGGACACCTGCTGGACACCCTGTGGTGTTACACTGGGTGGACAGAAGCCACGATGAGTCTGAAGAGACATCTGTGCAGTCAGACGTTTGTCCAGTGAAGACTAGAAACCCGTCAAGATCATTTTACTGTTTTTGTCTTCCACCGTCACTCTGTCCCCACGTCACTGTCCCCACGTCACTCAGTCACTCTGTCCCCACGTCACTGTCCCCACGTTACTCTGTCCCCACATCACTGTCCCCACGTCACTCAGTCACTCTGTCCCCACGTCACTGTCCCCACGTTACTCTGTCCCCACGTCACTGTCCCCACGTCACTCAGTCACTCTGCCCCCACGCAAGCGGCGTCACTGATAACCAGTGATCATCTGCTGTCTGTCCTCATGTCAGCCGTCCTTCTGACATGTCTTACACATCTGTCCCGCTGTCCTTCTGTTTCTCTAGTTTACCTAAAAAACTTCCATGTTTATCGTTAGAGATCCACCTGCTGCAGTTTGAACCAAACTTTATCAGTTCATGTTCACCAACGACAGAGCGTGGACACGGTGTACTGACGACTGCTCATGCTTTCAGAGGTGTGTGTGTGTGTGTGTGTGTGTGTGTGTGTGTGTGTGTGTGCGTGCGTGCGTGCGTGTGTGTGTGTGCGTGCATGCGTGCGTGTGCACACTGAGCCATGTTGTCAGTGGGACCATCATGCAGCCCTAATTATTCTGTCGACACACCTTGTTGTACGGTAACTCAGCTTCTGTGTGTGTGTGTGTGTGAGTGAGTGCGTGTGTGTGTGTGTGTGTGTGTGTGTGTGTGTGTGTGTGTGTGAGTGAGTGAGTGCGTGCGTGTGTGTGTGTGTGTGTGTGTGTGTGTGTGTGTGTGAGTGAGTGAGTGCGTGTGTGTGTGAGTGTGTGAGTGAGTGAGTGAGTGTTTTCCTGGCCTGCTGCCAAGCATAAGGCGCCACTTTATGAGTTATGATGATCTCACCTCGACCCACCTCCAAACACTGTGTGCATTCAGCTGTGTGTGTGTGTGTGTGTGTGTGTGTGTGTGTGTGTGTGTGTGTGTGTGTGTGTGTGTGTGTGTGTGTGTGTGGATGATGTAAAGTGTGTTTTCTAGAGGCCACTTGTATAAAGAGAAAGCTTAAAGCAGCTGAAGGTGGTGTGTCTGTGCAGCTTAGCTACGCTAACACTTCCCTCTGCTTCCAGTCTTTGTGCTAAGCTAAGCTAAGCTAAGCTAAACACATCCTGGACGTATTTGTGAACTGGACACGCAGATGAGACCGACTGAGCCTCAAAGGTTAGATTCTTCACTTTGTGCTCAGACTTCATCATCAGTTCAAGTGGTGAGGAAGAGGAGGAAGGAACACTGACAGCAAGCAGGAAAGTTTGATCAGAATTATTTATCACATCCAGAGAATAAATATGAATATTAAAGTAAAATGAAGACAGGCATCAGATAATCATTACAGACCACCTGGGACACCCTGTGATGAGCAGGCTGTCTTCTGTGGGACATGTCTTATGTTCAGGAGCAACGTCTTCCTCAAATGTCTGCGTTTGCTGCCACTTCAATCCAAAGATTCAACACGAAAAATACATGAATATCATCATCAGCCTCAGAGCTCAGTGAGCTTCAATGAAAGACGAAGACCCACAGTCTCTGCTGCAGTTCCTCCAACGTCCACCAGATGGTGCTGCATGAAAACAGACTGCATTGAATTGAATGAAGAAAACCAAACTTTCAAAATGAACTTCGCTTCTCTGACAACATGATTTCACCTCCGAGACGAGTTTAAGAAACATTTAAGACTCTTTCATTTCTCAGTCTGACGACAGCTCGTCCGTCCAACGCGTCTGTGTTTACAGAGTCCACACCGAGGACAGGCAGACAGACGGACAGATAGACGGACAGACAGACAGACGGAGAGACAGAGACAGACAGACACACACACAGACAGACAGATGGACAGACAGACGGACAGACAGAGAGAGAGAGACACACACACACAGACAGACAGATGGACAGACAGAGAGAGACACACACACACACACACAGACAGACGGATGGACAGACAGACGGACAGACAGAGAGAGAGAGACACACACACACAGACAGACGGATGGACAGACCTCTCTGATGGACATGGCCAATGCGTTCGGCGTCTTGCTCATTTGTCTCAGTCTCTGCACGTCCGGGAAAAGCGTGTAAATAAAGTTGAACATTTCAAACTCAGTGTAAAGCGTGTCGTGCTAAATGAAAGCAGCGGTGCAGGTTGTTTTCCGGCGTGTCAGCAGGCGCTGAAATGTCTTAAATCTCACACCTGTACAAGGAATCGTGCAGGTGTTGTTGACGCACAGCCTCTCGGCATCACGTGAGCTCGCCGGCGTCGTGTCGGCTCACTTATGGCGTCAGCTGGAGGCCTCCGTGATCCTCCTGATCCTAAACCACGTCTGACCGGGTCCGGTCTCATCAGGTGCGTTCACGCCTGCGCTCACCTCCAGAC